>NW_010224749.1:0-12195 GCF_000690775.1 Eurypyga helias
AGCGCGTTCCTTGGGTCGCGTGGATTTAATGCAACTTCAAAACCTGAGCGGCGAGAACGAGCCAAGGCTTCGGATGTTTAAATCTCCGCACCACCAGCAGACACCCCGCCGCGCGTGTGTTCTGCTGTTCACCTGAGCTACTGGGTATTTAGTACTCAACCATCACGTTTCTCCGAAAGCCGCGCTGCCCGCCGGGGAGTCTCACCCCCAGGGTAGGGGTGGATGGCTCAGGAGCAGAGGGCCCGCTGTCCTTTCTCCAGAAAAGCGTTTTTGCGCTTCAGCGGAAAGCGTCCTTGCTCGGTGGGAGGCAGGTCCCGTGCTTGGGAACTCACACTGGTCATACGGTCAGAAAAATGTCAATAGATCAAAAAGCTTTGAAGTTCTGGGAGAAACGCAAGAAAAATACTCAGGGTATGTTGGTGGACGTTCTGTCCTGACAAGGATTGCAGGCCTGGGCCCACAAAACGGCAGAAAAAGCTAACTCGGGCTCCTAATGATGTCACTGAGATTGCTGGTGTGCAACACTGCTTGCAGAAAACACCTTTTCAGTAATGTTCCGGTGGTGTTTTTGTTAATAAACCATGGCAGGGAGGATTTTACAGTGATCGTATCTCCATTAACGTTAGAGCTCACGAGATTACAGAATGGTGGTGTAAGCAGCAGAGAGTTTTGATGATGCAATTATTTGGGGCGTTAGTGTAAATACTATATTTTAGCTAAGGACTTTTAAGCCTTGTGCTTTGAGTTTGGAACTTGCAGTATAAGTGCTTCTGCAATTCAAAGAATGTCTTTATTCTTATTGAGAGGTAAAAACTGAAAGATGGTGAATATGCACTTCTAGTTTCTAGTTCTACTTACCAAAGTGACAACGGTTTTCACTGGACCCTGTGCATCTTACCAGAGCGTTTGGTTGCCTGAAGTCTTAAAATCAAACGCGTTTGTTCCCCAAATGGTCTTAAAAATAAGGTGAATAATACATATTTTGGCTCTTTGGCAATTCCGAAGAAAAATCAAACATTGTTTTAGGTCAAAGTGGCATGTCGGTAATTAATTCTTTAATTGAATAGTTACTGGCTGACGTTGGCTGTTAATACCCTCCACCGACGGAGTCAGTGCATGGGCAGCCACGCGCGTTCTACAGTAAGGGTGAACTTCAATGCCTGGATGACTTAGGGAGTTGAGTCCTGTTTTCAGTAAGGTTTAACATGGGGTATATTGAACAGATTCCTGGGAAATCACAAGGTTGTATCTGTGTTCCAGATTATTTCTGCAGGCAGAGTAAACAAGGTGCATTCCTGGTGTGCGTTGATTTCGCCTTTGCTTTCTTTACAATGGTAGGTCCGAGTGGTGGTGGATTTATGTAACAGCACAAAAGGGATATGCCTAACAGGTATGTTGGTTTCCGCAAGCGTTACACCTGTGTTACCTTCGGGGGTACAGCATGACACCATTTCCAAAGAACTTGAGGTCAATGATTAGGTCAAAGAATTGGGCTATTTATGCTCTATCAGAATTTACGTATCAATTGGGTTATTTATTTATGACAAGATAATAGGTGCTACTTTAGGACTTATCTATGCCTACTTACTATAAATGCTGGAATTTATGGAGCTCGGTTGATCATACTCAGAGCTCGCTCTCTCCCATGTAATTTTCATGAGCAAATCTTACAGACCTGGGTGTTTAAAACACTAGTTGAGGTTTAGCCGTGGTATTTTGGTGCAAGGTTAACGTGGGATGAACATGCAGGGTGTAGAAACTACCCTTAGTGTAACTGCTGCTGCGTAGTGGGGCTGAGATGAGCAGGGTGGTTGCCCCCCCTGCCTTGGGCCGCGGTGATGGGACGTTGCGTTTCATGTCTTACTGGTGAGGAGCTGGAACAGCCGATGGCTGGGGTGAGAGGCGGTGTGCGAGGTTTCTGTGTGGTTTGGTGAAGAGAATGCCAGGCAGTAGGCAATTTAAGGGCTATGGCCCAGCTTTGAAGTCTATAACAGCTTGAGTCGTGGTTTGTTTTTTTAAAAGAGAAGATTAGAAATAAGCCACTTTTTTATGTTTTTAAGAAACCACTTCACTTGCTGTCTGGTTGGTATTTTCCATCAGCTGTATTTGGCTCAACCGATGTCAACATTGGTGTGAATTACCGTAGCACAGGCAGCCGTGAAATACTGCTCCTGAAACTGCAGGTCAGCTCTGATTGCAACTGGGGCTGCGCCACAGACAACCTGAAAGTTTGGTTCTTTGGGCTCCAGGCATCGGAATTCACGCTGCTTAGTGCCTTCTGCACCTTTTTGCTCTCTCGACGCTACTAGATTCTGTCTCTAACACTGTCTTTCTCTGCTACAGCCTCTCCGACATTTGCTGCTTTTCAAGCACCTTTCTTGTTTATTGTATGCTAATGCCAGGATAATCCAGACCCTCCGTTTCTGAGCTGAGGAAGTAATTGAAGACAGGAACGGATCTAACACTGTAGTGTGGGCAAAATGGCCACTTACTGGAAAACTGGCAAAAAGATGTGAACCGATGTTACTGCCTGTGCTGATTAAAAGGGATAATTGCTGTACTGGTATAATAAAATGGTTTTCACTTTACTCATAATGCTTTCTAATTAATGCTGAAAATGGTCATCTTTCAGGAAATTAGTAATGGCTGTTATTTGCTGTTGTAGAGAGTTTTGTTGAAACAAGACAGCACTTTGGCTGGATAAAAACATTCACAGAACTAACTTTGCCTAAGAACTAATCTTACGTGTGAAGATTGTCATTCAGATGTAGGTAATGGGAAGGACAGGACTCTTTTTTTTTCCTCCTATTTAAATAGTCTGAACCCTGAACTGCGATGGAACATCCGTAAAACACTGTAGCGTGTGTTTGGAATGTGCTTTTCATGGTGGTCGGTTGTCAAACCGTTATCAACTGGAATTTGCAAAAGTGTACATGTAATTGCTTTTTGGGATGCTCTTTCAGTAGGTCTGGGTTTCTTCTAATGCTTAAATTGTTATTTATAATACGAAGCTGTTAAATCTGTAGGTTTTCATGTTGAAATTTGAGGGGTTCCCCCCCTTTTACTGTTCTGACCCAATGCTGATCAGTTTGGAATTGCGTTTTGTTTTCTTGCTAAGTTAAACTCACCATTTCTTCTTTCTTCTGTTCTTTGGCTTGTTCCTGCTGCAGGCCCTCCAGGCCCCCCAGGTAAGCTACTTCGACAGCTGCAGTAACGTTTCGGGGTGATCTGGTACGACATGTGGAAACACAGCGCTGTGTTTGCTACGGGACAGTCTGCCTTTGCTCATCAGGCTGAGGGGGGGCTGGGTGACCGCCTGCCCTCATCCTGTTTGTGTTTAAGTCAGCCCCTGCCCCTTCTGAGAGGGGGCAGGGTTTAGGCATTTATACTTTCCTAGTGGAGGGAGTAGAATAGTTTGACATTTGCTAAAACGTATTTGCTCCAAACCAGAAAGAATTAGAGTGTTGAAGTGGCATTTAGCCAGAGATGCCTATCTGTATTAAAAAACCCAACCACCAAACCCACCAGTAAGCTGATATTATAATTTAACGCCAAAAGCATCTCTTCAAAAAACGTTGGCTCCCGATTCCACCGTCTCACCTGCCCCATCCCTCTTCCCCCTTGCTTATTGAATCCTCTCCTGCCCTCACCTGGTTTTGCTGGGCTAGGGGAGCGCTGACTCGCTTTCTTCCACGCTGCTTGGGCTGCGGGTCTGCCTAGAATAATTCTGGCAGAAAAGTATCAGGTACTTGTTGTTTGGGGGGGTTCAAATAGCGCCGAAGAGGGAACGACGTCTTCGGTATCGACCTCTCGCGGTTTGGCACCACCATGTTCCCGACAAGCAGGCAAACGCTGCTCTTGCCCTAGATTAGCCCGGCCGGTATCGTCAGCCACGTTAGAGCTGGTGTGGCTTGTGGGAGGTGTCGCTGTCACCGCCAAATTCAGAAATAGGGTGGGTTCCGCTGCGTTTGTCCTTGCGCTGGAATCAAGCAGGCGGATGGGTGCCAGCCTTAACGCGGAAGGTGCACAGTATTCCTTTCGGTCCGTGTTCTTAGGCGAAGGCCAGCACAAGCAAGCGCTTTACTCCGGCTTCAGAATTTTTTGTTCGTTCATTGTATGTGGGTTTTATTGGCAGGGCTTGGTTTGGTGTGGGGGCTGCGTGTTCTTTGTTTTTCAGGGAGGATACTCAGTTGGCATGGAGAACATAATGGGCAGTTGGAGGATATTGTATGTCTAAGGAAGATGTATAGATAGATATATATAAAAGCATGTACTATATGTAAGTACAGTAGATTTAAGGATAAATTGCATCTGACAGTGAAAATTCAGTTACGCTGTTTGGTTTGTTCAGGACCTCCCGGACTTGACGGGCTGCCTGGCTACAATGGATCAGACGGAGTCCCGGGTATACCAGGACAAAAGGGAGAACCAGGAATAAATGGGAAAAGAGGAAAAATAGGTAATATTTTGTTGTTGTGGTTGTTTAAAAATGAAAGCCTTTCTTACTGTTATGTTCAGATGTAGTTACTTTCCCCTAAAGCCAGGAAATGCCGACTGCCGCGCAAGTAGAGGGTGCAGGGTCTTGGTGTGTCAGCTGTACAAGCACACCGCGGTTTTTCTCGCAGGAGAAATTCTCCAGCCAGTGTTAATGGTGTATTTCATGTTCAGGACTCCTAGATCACTGCCTGAAGAACGTATTATTGGCACCAACTGGAGTGTACACCCTTTCCCTTCATATTAGGTTACAACACCGTCTTGAAAGCAGAACAAATTACAGTTACCCCGTCAAATCCGAGCGAAAAACCCAATTAAATACCTTTTGTATTAATAAAAAATTATTGATTGATGCTTAATACTGAAACAGTGTTATTGGTACTGAAATGCTTTTTGTTTCTAGGTGTGCCAGGACCAAAAGGTGATCAAGGGCAGAAAGGAGAACCTGGAGAAATGGGTTTACCTGGCAAGGATGGAATGCCAGGAGGAAAAGGCGCAAGAGGAGCCAAGGGTGAAAAGGGGGATGCAAACAACGATGTGATAGCAGAAGGTAGGAAGAAGGGCTCTTAGGGGCTCTCTTGCAACAGCGTACATGACAGAAGAGGATATACTCCTCGCTCTGCAGGAGTAGGGCCAACCAGCACAGCCGTGTTACCCACAGCCAAGTGTGTCAGCATTGCTCTGCTGGGGAGATGATGTTCTTTTTTAATGCAACTCCTCACAGAGGCTTTTCTGCTTGGGTTGTGGGTTGAGGCGTGCGTGGATTCCACCTTTCCCCGTACACTTCCAGGCAGTTGACCTCCTCCTGCTCACTCGCAGTGTAGTTTTATTTTTCTGTAGAAAACGAGGGGCAGATTTCCACTGGGGAATGCATGAAGCAGCCAAAATTATAGCACTGTAGACTCTGCAGTTGAGGTCTTAGTAGAGAGTAGGTAAAAGGCAACAGTGCTTTGTAACCCTCTAAAGGGCCTGTAATCCAGACAGATGAGTTGCACAGATGTCCTACAGGTTGTGGGGTTCTGTATGCCTCACCTTCTAACAAACAGCACCCCGGTGAGCTTATTGCACTGTATGTCTGTACGCCCAAACCTCTGAAGAAGAGAGAGGCTGTTCCAGAGATCTCTACGAGTCCACTGTGTGGCCACCGGCAGGTCTCTGCCTGTTGCTTACAGGGCCTGTGATGTTGAACTCTGTTTGTACGTAGGTGCAAAAGGTGAACCTGGACCCCCAGGGCCCCCTGGACCACCTGGACCCCCCGGGCCTCCAGGAAAACGTAAAGGTAAAGCACAACTTCAGGAGAACATATACAGCAGCAAATGCACAGGTGAGTGCTTTCCAGTGTTCTTTTCAGTACTATAAACAGGTTCAAGGTTAAACCCCTGGCTCCACGTGTCACGAGACAGTAAGCACGTGTGTAAGGTTGCTGGGAAGTACATTGGGAAGCTGAGCACGTGCTCGGGTGTTTCGCTGAAACAGTCTGGAGAAGGCAGCAAGCTGCCTCCAGCGTAACGCCGGTCTTTCAGTCCTGCCGTGTTAAATCCATTGCTCAGGCAAAGTATTTACACGGGGTGTTTTCTGTTAGGTGGGCAGGAGTAATGTTAGATGGAAAGTAAGAGAAATGCAGTTAAGATTTTTAGCTTTTAAATGCTGAACTTCAGTTTCACATGTAAACAAATCACCTGTTAACCAGGCTACGTTTTGCCGTGTTCTCCAACATGGAATTGCCTGCTCCTTGGCAGAACTGAAGCATGCTTGAACTAGAGAAGACTTGTAAAGACTGGAGAAATACAAAAGAGTTCTCTGAGACTTTGTGTCCACTTGAGTATGGAAGTTTTGGAGCAAGGTGATCTGGAGTTCTTTCCCGTTGTGGCTATTTGTCATTATTGTATCCCAAATGACAGGTGGATCCTGAGTCCTTATTTCCTTTGCAGTAGCCGTGTTGGTGAGATATATGGCTAATTCTAGTATTCAGAAAGGAAGAATTAAAGACAGAGTCGATTCTCTTCAAGCTGTGGCTGCAAATGTCACAGCAGATACTGTGAGAACCAGACTATGAGTATCCAGAGTGCCAGGTCACAGACTGTATGCTGAAGTGCAGCAGCTGCTACACTTCCGTTATTTGGTTGGTTGGTGGTGTTTTTATTGTGTGTTGTTTTTCTTTAAACACTGACGAGCGTGCTGACATAATTAAGAGCTTGCCGTGAGATATTTCTAGTGTGATATTCAGGTGTGCTGGATACCAGTAAATACTCCTGGATGTAAACTTGATATTGTGGGTTGTTGAAAAATGACGTCAGCATTCCACGTCACAACTTCCATCCATGTTTTAGAAGATCTTTTTATCAAATAGAGTAAAACTGTGCCTCAGATGAAGTCCGTGCAGGTGCGTGTCTGCATGTGCCCGTGTGTGTGCTAATGAGTAAAGCGCTGCCTCTGCTACAGGGAGCACATACCAAGCCAGTTTGCCCACAGCTCCTCCTCCAGCAGGTGTGCTCTGCCCTCTGGAACAGTGTGTTTTGTAAATGCATTGACAGGTACAGTGCACCGAGCGTATTTTCCACACCTGAAGTTTATATGGATTTAACTATAACAGCTGAATACTTTGTGGCAGAAAGTGTTGGTGTCAATGTGACACTGAAGACTGTATTAATATCCTAAAACCCTTCTATAGTCAGCACATTTCTCACTATGTTTTTACAGATATTTACTTTTATCATAGAAAAGTGTAATTTTAAACTGGATTTTTCAGATAGGCTTGAATTTCTCAAGTTCTCAGATATTCTCAAATCCGAGTAGTGCACTCGGCTCCACTGCAAACACTGACCTGGTCCTTGACTGTTCTGTAGTCTTGGATGGATTGCTCTGAGGGGAACTCCTCATCCAGTTAACTGTATCCATTAGAATCAGCCAAGAAAATGAACCTGTGCCTTGCAAGTTTGTAATTTCTGCTGAGGGGATTCCTTCTTTGAGATCAGCAGCTGGAAAGGGATCTGGAGGGATTGCTGGATTCTAGCTATAGGCATTCGTCTTCCCGTGGTTGGACTGTGCCTTGTTTTGGAGATAGGCTGTGATCCCTTACAAATTTTGATGTCCTGTCACCAAATGCCCTAGATGAATGGGTGGGAGAAGCGCGTTGTTCTTGCTCTGTCTTGGAGTAGTTCCCCTCTGCACGAACAAGGGAGGGTGTAACCCGAAGGAGAAAACAACAGTGCAGCCTGATCTGGACTGTCTTTCCTGGATGTCACACTACCCTTCCAGCACGACTTGACCGTTACTTCATACTTTTACTGCCTTTCGCATTTAAACTTCATCGCAGCCCTGTAAATCCCAGCAATACGCTGGCAGGCGACAAGGAAAGTGCATGTCCGAGAGGATTCGCAGCCTGCGTGTCCTGCCGTGCGAAACGTGTAAGGAGGTGCAAGGCGAGAACGGAGCTGGAAAACAAGGATACAGTGAAGTCGGGCTGTCTTCAGCACAGAGCTGAGAACTGTGGTTATTCGTTCTGAGCCAAATGACGTGTTGTATTGGTTTAAAGGCAAAAGAGGGATCTGGGTTTATAGGAAAAGGTCCGTGAAAAACTTCATTCAGGCATCGTTTTAACCGTAAATGCTAAGGGAAACCCAACCAGCTGCTCTTCAAATAGCTGAGGGGTGGGGGAAAGTGCTTCCATGTGTTTCCAGCTGTGTGTTTCTGATGTGAACCACTTCTGTGTGTGCAAGGAACAGTGTGTAAGTTCCTCAGTCTTTCATACTGCTGCCCCAAAGGATGCCCGACCTGCGCTCTCACGCATTACCTGCTCAGCGTGCGTGCCAGCACGTTGTTACACTCCCGGATGTTAACAGCACAAGTACAACTTCCAGCGTTGCCTACAGAACCCCCCCCTGCTGGCGTACGTAGTGTGAAGCTTCTGAGTTGAGCCATCTCCCTTTCCCAGGGAAGCACTTTAGGTATTACTGCTAAATCAGGCAGCTGCGGCTATCTCAGCCTACGAAAGTCATCCAAGGAAAGGGGCAACCCTCTTTCTGCGCAGCTCCTCAGAAATTCATGGCGAAGGAGTTAATCTGCTGAGCAACGTTAGTTACTCCTCGGAGTTGGCTGTTGGCTTGACAACTCGGAGGAAACAAACCAGCCCCAACACTTCATTCCCTTTCTTAACCAGACCAACCTGAGGTTTTTCCCAGGTGAAACAAGATCCCGGTTGCCATTCCTGTATTTTGGTGGAGTCACTGATGTGCACCTCTGTCACATCAACCGCAGAAATGTGACGGTTTGCCCTTCCTCTCTCAACTCTAGGCGAGACGTGTGCGGTACCGAATGACGATACCCTGGCTGGAAAAGCTGAAGACAGAACCCCCAGTCCTTCCAAAAAAGCTGGTAACCCGCCACAGAGTGTGACTAACCGCTGCTTACGGGTGCAGTGTCACAGATAACGGACGCCTGCTTTTTCCCCTGCCAGAGCGTGTCGTAACGTCCGTGGGGAGTCCTGTGCACTTTGTCAGTGTACAGCAAACGTTCGGAACTTGGATGCGGGAACCTGCAAACATCAGTGATGAAAGGATTTGGCTTACCCTGCATTTTTCAGGTAGTGTCACTGATCAAAAATAGGTTGTCGTGCTAATGTTGCTTTCGTAATTCCTTCAGCCTAAATTAATGTTTCTAATCAAGCGTGACAGGTTTTTACCTGCATCTGTTTCAGAGCATTTTCTGTATTATCTGGGCAATACTTGACTTTACCTATGGGTACTGATATTTGTAGTGTCTTTAGATGTTTTCAGAGCCAAGATCAGATTTTGAAAATAGAGGATTTTAGTTTGGTTTTTTTAATCAATCCAAGTCTGACTGCCTGCGGTTCATGCCTTTATATTCTTTTCCTTCAACAGCTTCCTATGGCTTCACTTCCCTAAATCCTGGCTAGTAGTTTTGCTTTTTCATTTAGCTAGGCATGAAAATTAATCAGATGCTGCATGAACGACGTCTATAGTGCAGGAAAATTTGCAGGACCGAAGTGGAAAAAGGAAATATTTTCTGTGTATTTCCCAACTGTGTTTAGACTTGGGGCCCATCAGGTCAGTGGGAAGGAGCCCCTTGAACACCTCTCTAGGTTTTCTGCTTGGTGTTTCTCTCTGGATTATTTATCATGTTCCAGCAAGCTGAATCACTATTGAAAACACAGTTGTATGTCAGATATCTGACTGACTTTCAGTACAGATTGAATTTTGGGGTAGAAATTTCAAATTCATATGAACAGTCTTTTTTTCGTGTTTTCCCCTTCATTTAGGAAACTCTATAAGGGAATATGAGAATTCCAATGCCTTGCTGAACGACAGCTACAGGATCATTAACATCACAGGGTTCTTTTACGGATGTGGTCATGCAGTGCAAAACAACCATCTGTACTATCAGAAGGGAGGAACCAACGTCGTTCTGAAGTAAGTTGGACCTTGTTGGTGACGTGGAAGGAGGAGCAGTGGGTTGAGTGGCAGAGGTGAACCTCAGAAGGGCAGAACGCTTTCCTTGTGCCACTGTGTGTTTCTGTCTGGTCCCATCTAGAATAGCAGGAACGGGGGAATGCTTTCCAGAACAGGACAACTAATTCTTTCCCATCCACAACTCAAATGTGGACCAGGGGCCTTCCAGCTGGGTGTGCAGCTGCTGTGGGAGGAGAGGAACTGGGGGGTAGTCCAGGTCCATGCTCTGCTGTGACAGTTGGCACTTTAAGCATTTGTTCGGCTCTGTGTCTGAGTAGTTACTACGTGACAGGATGACTGGGCCTCCAGACTACCAAGATGCCATGGGCAGAGGGCAGGGACAGGTTTTTCTTCTGGCTATCCTGGCCTCCAACGGGTTTCTGTTGTAGATTATATTGCTGCGGGTGTTCTTGCACTTGGAGTCTTTACTGTCGTCATTATTGTGAGAAGAAATGGGAATTAAGGAATTTGGGGGTCAGAAAAAAGTATTTGGCTTAAAACAATAAGCTGTGCCTCTAGCTGCGTCAGAGTAAGAGTTGGTTCAGCTGCGGTTTTGGGTGACAGATGAGTGGTTATACAGTTCTAGCCCAGCTGTGGAGCTTGGCTTCCCAGAGCTTCTGGCCGGGTTGACGCTTTGCCCCGGGATAGCGGTGTCCTCAGCTGTCAGCGGAGAGTGAGTGCCGCTATCGCGAGGGGATGCAGGAGGGCAGCAGCTGAGGACACGGTGACACAGTGAATTGCACAGTCCGTGTGGAGGAGCGCCTCTGCTGCGATTGATTCCCTCCTAATAAGAAGTTCCTACAACTCTCCCAATGTATCTCCCTGCATTGGAACTGGGAATTACACCTCTATTTGTTCGGTTTCTACTGAGGAGAGAGGCAGACAATACAAATCCAAACCGAAATCTCCTCTTGTGGGAAGAGCCGAAGACAGACAGTCCAAGGGCAAAGGAAAGATTGCATCTGCTTTCAAGTTCCCTTACTTCTCATACTCGAGCCAAGAAACATGCCTATGCTTTGATGTCTGTTCCCAAGCAGGTGTGAGTGCTGCCTTCCCAGATGCAGGCGGCTGCCAGGGAATGCGAGCAAGCTGCTTGGATTCTATAATGTTTGTTCTGCCAAAGACAAGCTTGCTTTTTGGCAGCCTCCTTTAAATATCTTTAGGGCTTCTTGTTTATACATCTGTAAAGGCCCATCTCTGCCTGAGCAACAGACAGTGAGAGGCAGAGGTTCCTTGCCTTTGCTTGGGTACTGTTAATTGGGAAGTGCCTCCGTGTGCAGATGGACACAAGCTAAGCGTGGAATCTTCAAAGCCTCTCTAAGAAGGTGCTGGGAGATGGCCTTGCTGTTCAGTGAGTCGCTCCAAGATTGTTTACCTCCAGCACAGACAGGCTGGGGCATTAGGAATTCTGTGAGAGGGAAGTCCTTGACTTGGGGCTGCCGAAAAGCTGGGAGTTTTTGCACTGATTCAGTGGAAAGAGCAGGTGAGGCCCTGGGTGGTTCAGTGTGCAAATGTTGGAAAAAAATACTGAAAAGGAGTTTCCTGTCATTTTTAAAAGGTGGTAATACTAGGTTTGTCTGACCTGTGGTGGGTTTTCTCATGATGGTCAGATCCCTGATGCTATGATTGCTTCATCCATCCCTCCTTCGTTTCATTACACGCTTCCTTGCCTCGGTTACGTTGGGTTGACTTCATTCACCTTGGGGATCAGGGAAGTGTTTGCAGCCTGAGCTCCCCCTGGTTCATGAAAACATTACACTGTGTCTTGTCATTCACCTCAAGGTGCCAGAAGGAATTTCTGAACCGTTTGGAGCTGTAGGCTAGGCTGTCCTTGCCTGCGGGAGTAGAAGAGAACCTCAGGAATGAAATCTCACTGTTCTGCTCCCTTCGGGATTTTCATAGGAGAGGAAAAGGCAGGGTGTTCCGTGCTGCAGATCTTGCACACTTGTAAGGAACCTTGAGCTGCTTTTTATCTTGCTGGCTCTCTGTAGAAATTACAGACCCCTGTGGAGTTGCCGGGACCTGAGTTTTGCAAGAGCTGAGGGGAATCACCCAGTTAGTCATGCTTGACTTCCCGCAGGATGATTTTTCCATTCTGTACTATCAACACCTCTTCCACAGAAAAGTTCTTCCAGTATTTTTTCTTCTGTTGTAAGATTCTGGATCTGAAATGTGCCTGTCATTAAGCCTTTTCAGAAAACTTGCCTTACTGTGGCAGATTCCTCTACCGCGT
>NW_010224750.1:0-741 GCF_000690775.1 Eurypyga helias
GCGGCCCTGACCCCCCAGGCAGGAGGGTGTCTGGAATAACAACATCTGCACAGTCTGGAGGAGAAAATGTGCTGTTAGGGGACGTGCATGCCTTCGCACCCCCACTATACACACACACATGCAACCTCCCCCCCATGTGAGTGCACACACACTGCTGCATCCCAGCCCGCAAACTCCCCTTCACCCCTGCGTTCACCCCACTGTGCACATGCTTCATCCCACCATGCCCCCCATGCACATGCACCTTCACCTCTCGTGTCCCACACTCATGCGCCTCCATCCCTCCTCTTGCACGTCCCAGCCCTCGTGCACCCCCTCGTGCACACATATCCCTCCTCCCCACGTGCATCCCCGCTGAAAATCACCCTCCCAGCACCCAGGGCTGGCAGCCCACCTTCCTGGTACTCTGCCTCCCCAGGGCTGGAGAAGGACAGCCGGATCCATGCCACCACAGCTCTGCCAGCCCAGCTTCTCCGGGCAGGCTGCCGTCACGCCCCGGCTTCGAGAGGTTTAAGGGGAAGGCGGTGACATGCCAGGTCGGAGGCTGAGGCCATCCCTGTTGCGCCAGGCAGGGGGTGGTGGGATTTGCTGGAGTACCGGGCAATTTCCCTGCTGCTCGGCTCTGTCCTCTCATTTTCGCAGCAGGGTGCAAGTGGTTGATGGGCAGGTTGGTATCGCCAGCGCAGCCGCCCTCCGCTTGCCCAGCATGTGTCTGCTTGTTCGCAGGAGGCGGCAGACGGG
>NW_010224750.1:800-2769 GCF_000690775.1 Eurypyga helias
GCATCCTGACACAGCCCCACTGCTCCTGCAGACCTGGCAGGCTGCGCCCTTGCCACGCCAGGCATCGTGCGGCACTGGTCACAGTGGGAAAGGGTGGAGGCAGTTGCTGGAGGAGGATGAAGGCACCTGGGGACCGGGATGCTGCAGCCAGGCGGGTCCTCTCCTGCCCACCACTGACTAGATGCTGGGGAGTCACAGGACCTCCAGAGTGGGACAGAATTGTGGGGCAGGCAGGGGTCCTGAAGCCTTAGCACCCCTCCAGCCCCTTCCCGGGGAGGCTGGGCCCGAACTGCAGGGATGATGGAGCAAATGATGCTCTTGGTCTGAGGTGAAAGGCAGCGAAGAGTTGCCATGGAGACTGACTATGTCATTTTAAGGAGGTACGGAGGCATTCCACCCATCCCTCTCAGACGAACCGCAGCAGAGGGAGGTGAGGTGAGTGGGGTGGGGGTGACCAGCATCCCCTTAAATGCCAGGTGGGTCAGCTGGTGCCCTGCAGTGCCATCCCATTTGGGAGCTGGCAGTAAGGCTGCGGGCAGGGCTGCCTGCACAGGGCATGCCCCGGCGGGGGGACAGCTGGGAGCAACTGGTGGCACTGCGGGCGAGTTACTCTGCTGTCAGCCCAGTAACAGGAACAACCTGCAAGGAACAGAGGTCAATACATCCCCCCCCCCGCCCCCCCCCAAATCTGCCTGAGATCGCCCCACCCACGTGCTGGGAAGGGGCTTCAAGTGCCTACCAAAGGGCTGGGGTGAGGCTCAGGTTGAGGCAGTAATATCCTGGCTTTCTGGATAATTTAAGCTTTAATTAAAATGAGACTTTATGCATTAGCAGCCCCCACCTCCTTCCCTGCAGTTGGGGGGAGTGGGAGCGCTGCTGCTCAGCCTCCCAGCATCTGCCGGCAGCTCAGGTGCCTATCCTGGAGACCCCTCCCCATTGCCACAGTCCCCCGTCTACTCACACAGAGAGAGAAATTATCTGGAGAAGGGGGGGGCTAGATGTAACAGCACCTACAATGCAAAAAACCTGCCCCAAATATTGAGGCAAATAAAAGGATGCAAGGGTGTCCCCCAACTTGCCCGCTCCCCCTGCCCAGGAGGGCATTCAGGTGTGCTCGGGTCCCCCTGGGCCAGCGCCGGCTCCTTGCTGGGTGTTTGCTGTGGCTCCCATCGCCAGCCGTCCCCCGACCCCTTGCAGGGTCCCACGCAGCATCAGCACCCTGTGGCTGAGCAGCTCCGTGGTGCTGCCAGCTCTTCCGGGGCTGTCGCACTGCTCAGTGCTATCGCTGCTCAGATGGGACTGGAAGGAAACCAGCGTAGCTGCATGGGTGAGTTGATGCCCAGGAGGATGCTGAGTGCCGAGGTGGCTGCAAGCGCTGCGGGCTGGGGTGCCCAGGGCAGGGGTCTGCAGCCATGGGGGGGACATAGCAGTGCAGGCTGCCTGCACAGGAGGCAGCCAAGCCTGCGAGCTGCAAACAGAAACGATGCCTTGATGGGGTGTGGGGAGGAGGAAGGAGGGCAGCTGGCTGCCACATGGCTTGGAGAGGGGTGCTGGCACTGTCCTGGGTGTCAGGGTCATGCAGGCAGGGCTCAGGGACGTGATCCCCTGGCAGATTCTTGCCCAGAGCAAGAAACATGGACCTGGGTCAAAGGCCTGTGTGTTGTACGTGGTGTGAGAGCACACACAGAATGTGCGCAGTGTGAGCTGTCTGTTCAGGTGAGCGTGAAGGTGTGTGGATGGGCAGAGTGTGTGGGAGATGCGGGTGCACTGGGTGTGAGAGGTGTACGCATTCGGGTACAGGGTGAGTGGCCTAGGGCCGTGCTTTGTGTGCAGTGGGAGATGGGGGTGCGGTTCGTGTGTGACGTGACGTGTGTGCACTCAATGAGTTGCGAACCTGCACACCGCAGCATGCAATGCGAAGTGTGTGTGCAGTGCACACGCACTGTGGGAGGTGTGAGCTGTGCAGTGC
>NW_010224751.1:0-5089 GCF_000690775.1 Eurypyga helias
TCCAACCCAAGCCATTCCATGATTTGATGTGCTGTACAGCTCATGGAATCCCTATGGAGCCTTTCTGGGGTCCCGGCGATGTGCTCTCCTCGTAGCCACGCTCGGGTCTCCAGCGGAGCCGCACCTAGCTGGCGTACGTGAGCTTGCTGCCTGCACGGCCCTTGCCAAGGCGCCCTCAGCACACCAGGTTAACATGCTTCTTGAGGTTAGCTTGGAGGAGAGCCAGTTCCTGGAGAGCACGGAAACAGCTCGATCCTTGCACCATCGTAGCTTCTCTACGTGCAAGAGACCTTGCAGGGATTGGCAGTTACTCCTTGAGATGAGGGATAAGGGAGATCTCAGTCAGTGCTGGTATGAAACCCTGCCCCGGGGAGCAGCTCAGCAGGTTTAGAAAGAGCAGGGGAGGAGAGTTGGAGATTATAATCTTCACTCTTAGAAGGATTTAATTTCCATTTTAATAACCGAGTCCTTGGCTGTCAGCATGGCGTTCCCTCACCTCCGGCTACGCAGAACACGGCAGCCTTAATTGGGCTGCTGGCTGATCGCCCTCCCTCCGCCAGACCTCGCGGCTTTGTCTCCGTTAGGATGAGCTCTCCCTTTCATTCCCGCCAGGAGCCCGTGGAAAGGTGAGGGGGAAGCTCACCGGGGCCGGCGCAGCTGCCGATGCCGGCGGCGCCTCTTCAGAGCCCTTCCTGCAGCGCGTGCAACGGAGCTTGTGCTGAAAATGCCACTTTTTCCTCTTGGAACAGGCTCTGAGCCCATCCAGAAGTTTTGGAGAGGCGTTGGCAGTGTACAGCACATAAGTGATTACGTACTTCTTGCTGAGGGATAGATTTTCCCTGTGTCACAGGAAATCACAGGACAGCACTAACCCACCTGGCGTGGGTTTGGATCTGTGCCGGCCGGACGAGAACGGAATTGCTGCGCTGAGGCTGGAGCCCGGCACGGGGGGTGCTGGAAGGGCTGTAACCCTGTTTGAGAGCAGCGCAGAGACTGACCTTTTCCTCCGTGTTCTTCCCTCTCTCGTCCCTGTAGAGAGATACTCCAAGAAACCCAGCGTCTGAGGCTGGAACACGAACAAGCCTCTCAACCCACCCCTGAGAAAGCCCAGCAGAACCCGACTTTACTGGCTGAACTCCGGCTCCTACGGTAAAGTAGATGTGGAAAGGCCGCGTGTCCCTGGGACGTGGGGCGGTCAGCCCGTGGGGTCTGCCCCGTGGCGCGGGCGGCTGCTGGGAAAGGGAGGTAGCAGCCTCGGTGACCTCGGAGCGGGAATTCGAACCGCCGAGTTCCGCCCCACAGCGTATCGCCATTTGCCTCTTTACCCGGCTCTGGAAGTAAGTGATAGCGTCTCTTAAAATCAGCTCTGCCTGTAGTTCAGAAAAACTGTAAAGCTGACAGGGAAAACGAGCAGAAATGGCATTAAAATGGCATTAGCTAACGACTGGTTGCCCAGAAGAGGGGAGGTGGAGACACGTGCCCGTTACCGACGTAGTCGGTGGGACGCCAGGAGGTCGTTCTGCAGATCGTCCGTCCGAAGCTGGAGAAGCCTTGAAGCCTCTTGGATTACGTTTGTGTCTCGAACCGACGGGGAAGAGCTGCGGGTGTTGGCAGCACGGCGCGTTTCCCGCTTTGGGTGCTCTCGGCCTGTGTTTTGTTTCATCCTCTACCGCCACCGAATTCAGAGCTCAACCTGCCAAACCACCAGCTGTAATCCAGAGTGGGTTGGAATCTGCGAGCTGCCGGCAGCCGCGGCTCTTGGCGCCGTGCGGCGTTCGCTGGGGTAAACCTTTCCTGGGGCTTGGGCTTTCCGTGAAGTGCAGCGTTCGCCCCCGAGCTCCTGCAACTGCCGGAAAAAAAAATGTCGTCCAGCCCCACGTTGCCCGATCTCGGCCTTTCAGCCTCTGGCATGGCTTTTTCATACGAAATTTGCTGTATTATGGCACGTTTTGGGATCTCACTGGTGGTTTTCCTTCTGTTACTTAAGAGCTCGTAGATTTTCTGGCTTTGTGCTATGTGTGCGTTTTCTAAATGTTGAAAAAGTGGAGGGGATGCAGAAAATTCCCGCAAATCATAGAATCATGGAATCATAGAATCACAGAATGGTTAGGGTTGGAAGGGACCTTAAAGATCATCTAGTTCCAACCCCCCTGCCATGGGCAGGGACACCTTCCACTAGACCAGGTTGCTCCAAGCCTCATCCAGCCTGGCCTTGGACACTCCCAGGGGTGGGGCATCCACAGCTTCTCTGGGCAACCTGTCCCAGTGCCTCCCCACCCTCTCTGGGAAGAATTTCTTCCTGATATCTAATCTAAACCTCCCTGATTTCAATTTGTACCCGTTACCCCTTGTCCTGTCACTACAGGCCCTTGTAAAAAGTCCTCTCCCAGCACCCTTGTAGCCCCTTCAGATACTGGAAAGCTGCAATGAGGTCTCCTCGGAGCTTCCTCTTCTCCAGGCTGAACAAGCCCAATTCTTGCAGCCTCAATATTATGCCAGAGGTGGATCAGAAAGGGATTGCGGGCCAACTTGACGCGCTGCTTCACCCGGTAGAGAAGAATGCAAGAACCAAGAGCTCAGACTGGAACCCAGCCGCGTTCGGACCGCGGATAAAGCGCGTACTTTTTGAGGCAAGGCCGTAATTCAAGAGCAGCGGTGGAGTTTTCAGTCCCTAGGTGTCCTTCCTGAGGTTGTTCTTCCAAAAATACAGGTTACTGGGACCAAAGCAGAGCTAACCAGGAGGAATCAGACAGGCTGTGTTGTGCTGGAGGAGAAAAAAGCCGTTTCTGGCCTTGAAAGATGTAGCAGCAGTGGCAAACGGAAGAGTTCCGCGAGAACTCTTCCAGGTGTCCCTGCCCATGGCAGGGGGGTTGGAACTAGATGATCTTTAAGGTCCCTTCCCAAACCATGCCATGATTCTATGAAAAGGACCCTACAAACAGACAAAGCTGTGTCTATGGTGGGTTTTTATCACATTTGAGGTGTTTGTCGCCTAATTTTTGGGATGTGTTTCAGCATGTAATAACCACGTTCCTCAAAATCCAAAAAGATGTGGAAGGAGACACCCAGCACGGTTCACACTTCAGCCTCCTGCGCTCCTTAGGGCGGAGTTAACGCCGTCTTCGCCGTGTTCTGGCCGGGGCGCGTGCTCACGGCGCGCCGTACTCACCAGGCTTGCTCCGTCGAAACGCCCGTTGCTTTTCCAGATGCTGAAAATGCCCAGTTGGAGTTTCTAAATCGAGTTGGTTGTTCACATTCCCAGAATGACTTGCGCAGAGCGTCTCACGGGGGACGCAGCATCTTAGGGCAGCTGAAGGTTCGGTCTGCAATTCCTGGTGCCTTTCTCTTTGGATTAAGTTGTTAACGGTGTCCGCAGAAACAACGGTGGATGGATAAATCACCTTTCTGATGCGGGGTTTTCCCCTCGCAGTTGGTTATCATTACCTACAACTGGGACTTGTCAACCCCGGAGCTTCTTGATGCTGAACGGACGTGTTGACATTCGCCCTGGAATTTCTGATTGTATCAGTCACTTCTTTATGTTTTTTAAACCCAAACAGTCGCATTCCATTACGTGTCTCCCAGACAGGCATCTAAGCGTGGAAACGCGGCGCTTTTCTGGTGCCAAGGAAAGGGAAGGTCACTTCTTATCTCCTTCTCTCGTTACCTGCCTTCCTGTACAGCAAACATGTCAAAGATGAGACGGCCCGTTGGACAGGAATAGCTCTGCCCGGTCCCCAGGCAGGTGACGGCCTTTCCTTTCCCAACAGCCGCAACCTTTTCTCCCTGTTTTTTGCCTCCGTCGTTCAGCCTTGTCTGAGGGCTCTGCAGGGTGCCTGGGTCTGACGCGGAGGGAGTTCTCCCAGGGAAGACAAAAGCAGGCTTTCTTCCTCAAAATGCAGCGCTGGCGAACAGAGCTTCCGTGCACCAAGGGCTGAGTGCAGGTTTTGGGGTTTTAGGTGAAAAGCCTGCCTGTTAGATACAGGGTTTGGGGTCAGCGTACTGTGCTCTGCTCTCGTTTTGTAAATTGGAAGCCGGGGGGAGTGTTGAAAACCAAAAACGGTGAAATGGGTGAATCTCCTGGCATGGTTTCCAAAGGTTATTTTCTGACTCGTTCTCTCGTGTAACTCCAACAGGCAGAGGAAGGATGAGTTGGAGCAGAGGATGTCTGCGCTGCAGGAAAGCAGAAGAGAGCTGATGGTGCAGCTTGAAGGGCTGATGAAACTGCTCAAGGTAAGTCAGCTCCTGCCGGAAACGCAGCGCGGGCGCCTTCCCCGCCTCGGGAGTCGGCTCTTGCTGCTCCGAGGCTCCCGCTTTGCTGTCGTGACGTTGGAAATGCTTCGTGAGGGATGGAAGGGATCTGCAAAAGGTCGTTTCCGTACCGGCTCTGTGCGTGGGTGCAGGTGGCGAATGGGGCTTGAGGTTGATTCGCTGCTGCTTGGGTTAAAATACGGAGAAACTAAGATTTGGAGGGCTGTAAAGGAGTGTTAGGTTTGGCAGAGTTAGATTTGGCAGCCAGCTGCAAGCTGCTCTGGGTACCAGTTCAGTCCTTCCAGCTTGAACCGGAAGATAAACCGGAAGCTCGCTCCCGCAGTCCGGAATGCGACTCCCCGGTGGCACGGCGCTGGTTCACCAGGTGGTACCACACTAACCCCGCAGCGCCTGTGGGGTCCCTTTTGCTTTAGGGTACGATGCTCTCGGCTCTGGTCCGTGATGTATGTTGATGTTTGGATTTCTGACGAGGGTCTGTGACTCTTTTTAACAGGGCTGAGCCTGAGCTGAGCCCATAGCTGATGAGTGCGGTCTGAAATACCGTTGGGCATTTATTCTTCCTGTATTTAAGTTGGACAAGAGCCTCTCTCTGACACGAACAGCAAAACGTTGTCCTGGCTGGAAAAGGCTTTGGTCTAAGACAAGAAGCAGCAAAGAGGTTTCATGCTGATGGACAGGTTTTAGGATGCTACTCAAATCCAAGAAAATGCAACTGTACTTGTCATAGTCAGAGACACTGGAGCATATACTTGGACAAAGCAGGTCTGGTAGGAATCATAGAATTAATCATAGAATTAATCATAGAATGGTTTGGGTT
>NW_010224752.1:0-340 GCF_000690775.1 Eurypyga helias
CCCACAGCCGCCGTCAGCGGCCCCATCACCAAGGCCACCAGGATCTGCGCCAGGAAGTACTGGCAGCTCAGCAGGGAGATGTCAACACCCATCCCGCGACGCGTGCCCTCCGCCTGCGAGCCTATGAACTGCGAGGGACACAGCGTAAGGGGGTGCCACGGGAGTCCCCCCTCCCCTCCCCGGCCTGGGACTCACCTCACGGCTTTGGTAGTAGTCGCAGAGCAAGGAGTAGGGCAGCGTGCAGAGCGTGGCGAAGAGGATGCCGTAGGTAGCGCACAGTGACAGCAGCACATAAATGTTTCTGGAGAGCGTGGCCAGCCCCGTGCCCAGCCCAAAGGCC
>NW_010224752.1:501-9856 GCF_000690775.1 Eurypyga helias
AGCCACATCCCAGCGGCAACTGTTACGCCTTTGAGTAACTGGTGGCTCACACATGAGCACCAGGGAACCCTTCCAAATCCCACTGCCACGATGCGGCCTTGCTGCCCTACGCGTGTGGAGGGCCCGGCAGAGCCGAAGCCTGTCCAGGAGGGGGAAATGGGAACTGTTTGGGGGTGGGAGAATGGAGCAGACACACAACACACATGACAAGGTGCACCAAGTCCTGCTCTGCCAGAACCGAGCCCTGCAGTGACTGCGGGTGCTTCTGGATTCAGTGTACATCGAAAACGCCACTTGTAAAAGAAAATATGTATGAACAGGGATGTGCTTTCACTGGATTCTGACCTCATCTACTGTAATAAAGAGATTAAAAGATTAAAGAAAAGAACACCCTGCTACAACACTCGTGCCATGTGGTAGGCTACGCGTAACATAAGTGTCGGACTACTTGTTGCAGAAACACCACGTGAGGAGTGGGTGCATCTTTCTCACAACAGTGGCTAAGATGGCTGATCTAAGTACCTGAATAGAGAGCAGCACTGAATGCATAGATGCACATTCCCCAGCAGCCCATGGTGACCCCAGCGTTGTACTTCTGATACTCCTCTGAGTTGTGAGGTGCTTTCGGATTCCCTTGGAACACAACTTCTCCCATGAAGTCGGTGTAGAAGAGTAACATCCCCTCAAATGAAAGCCATCCTGAAAGAAGCCAGAAGTAACCTATTAGGATCGCAGAGTATCTGTTTCCCCTCGTCAGCCCTCATGGATGCTATTAGCTATATCGCAAATCACAGGTTGTGCAACGTATTACTTAACCCTCAACCACATTTACCCAAGACTGCTGTTCCCCATGCATTATGCTACAACGTTTGTCACAGACATTCAGGATTTTAAAGACAAGGATTTACCCTTTGAATCCCTAAGTGGAATCCTACAGGCTGACTGCAGGCCACATGATACTGGTTTAGCAAGACTGAGAACTAGATGACAGCAGTCTGACTGCCTTCAGGTTTTGACAGGACACAGCGCTGTTTCAGAGAGCAGCTCATCACACAGTCATTTCAGGGTGCTGTTGTCCTCCCACACGTAAGTGGAAGGAGGACAAGATGATCTTACAGGTCTTTTCCAATCTAGGCAATTCAATGATTCTATGATTATGTCACAGCTGAAACCTCCAGAGCACCTCCGACACAATTTAAAATGGGTATCAGGGCCACGGATGCAGGCAACCTCTTAACTCCTTTCACAGCCATTGAGCAAACCTCTGTGCTTGCAAGCCCTTCCTAACCATCGGTCGAGCGCTGCTCCGAGTAAAGGCAAGAGTGCGCTGGTTACGGGCACTCCTGCAGCATTGTGTTCCTCGCAGCCTGTCCTGGGACCCCTATACACGTGCTGTCACAGGGAGGAACACGAATGCTGGTGTCAGGCATAAGCAGGGAGGTACTGCTAATCTTGTCTTTCAAGTTCTCGGTTCAGTGGCGGGTGCTGATTTAATCCCTTTTCTAGGAATGTAGGCTTTACTGGTTTTTTGGGGCTTTTTTTCCCCTTTCTCAGTGTTCTAAGAAACTACTGGTGAGCGTATATGGAACAAATCGGGTCCTCTCTAGTTAGCAGCCATTGCAGCAACAGATAAAATGTTTAAGAACATTCACCCGAGTAAAGTACTTCGCGGTGAAAGCAAGACGGCACTTTCTGAATACCTAGGAAGTGGTTGATGCAGAGGTTACGGAGAGCCTTGGGCATCTGGCAGATGGTCGAACAAAGAAGCTTCACGGAGAGCGGTTGCTCAGAGGTCTCGCCTGATCCATTCAGCTCGCTCTCATACTTCACACCGTTCAGCAAGATATTAGCAACCTGCACCATAAAAACTCCCAGGTCAACAAGCACGGTAGGAAAAACCCAAACATCCTTCCAGCAAGCCTATGCAATATTATACGCTTCTCTGATCACCTGAAAGTTTAACTCTGCTGCTGCAATACGTTGACTTGGAGATTAAGAACAGTGTACTTAGCTAAGCTGTAAGTTCAGCCTTGGAACACGTGTTAAACGGTAGCACTGCACCGCAGCTTTCAGCATACTTGAAACAGTGCTCTTCACTTCTCTAGGGTATTTGGCAACCTCATCCCGATGCTAGCGTAGGGAAGGCATAAATTCCACTGCGTGTAGTGGGAGCTGTACCCACATTCAGGTGAATTTGGTCCCTGAAGTTTTAGAGACATCGAGGAAGAAGAGGCTGGGTTTAAACACAACACGTTCTCGTTGCTTGCTAACCTTGATGCTCGACCTCTGCGTGCACAGTATGTAAAATCCTGGCCTGGATGAAGCCTGCTCTCACAAACTGGGTCAAAGTACAGCTATCACAAAAACCAAACAAACCAAACCATCCAACCACCCCTCCACCCCCTCAAAAACCCCACAACCCAACCACCAAAAAAACAACAGAGGACAGTTTACCTCATCCCGGATCATAAAAAAATGGGCCAGCATACAGAGTTCTCAGACATTCCAAGTTATCACCAACAGTGGGAGGTGAGGTCAGAGTCTTATCCCTAGGTAAGGGAAACCTCACCTCCCTGATGGAACCAGCTGTAATGACTGCCATAAGGAGAAGCTCAGGGGAGAATCCTATCCCTGGCCCTATCTTGCGGGTATTTCTGTAGAAAGGGAAGATACAGGCTCAATAAAAATGTGTCTTTTTCTGCTCTCACGTGGTAGCTCCCTGGGTGGTGAAGCAGGGCTAAAAATACCAGCCTTTCACATGTGGCTCAGTGAGAGCTGAAGGCTCCCATTTCTGCCATCTTACCAAAGGCAGCTGACAAACTGCCAGTCATAACTCACATCCTACCCGCTATTTTACCAATAAAGCAGCAGGTACGCTGTTCCCATAATGACTTTTATGAGCAAACTCTCATGAGCAGTCTTTAATGATAAATCCGTGCACCGCACATTTAAAACTTCATGAAGAGATTAAATGAATGCCCAGGTTTACATGGTTGCATCACCGATTGTCTGCCCTTACCTGTTGACTGAAGGTTACATTTCTTCTTCTGCTATTTTCTGGACAGTGTCCTGTTACGATATCTGGAATGGCCAAGGTCTGAGGTCTTTTCAGGATCCCTGACGACCGCGGCTTTATCGCATCCAGTGAGCCCACCCTTAGTGCCTCGCCGTCAGGCCCCGGCGTCACGCTGCTCTCCCCTTGCTCCAGAACTCCATTTTCTCCTTGGTAACAGCCATCAGGCACCCGCGGGAAGCTGACACTGACAGGGTGCCTGGGCAAGCTAGCTGGAAGTGCTAAGTAACTGTTGTTCCCGCCTGTAAAACAGTCTATAAGCACACTGTCAATATTTGAAGTCCCAAATGATGATGCAAACTCATTAATCCCCGTCAAGGAATTGTCTCTGCTGACAAAACTGCCATATTTGGGCGTGAGTGGGCTGAGGGGGGAAACGGGACTCGTAAAACTTGCATATAAGTGAGTTGAGTTATGAGGAGCAACGTTTTCATTTACACCCTCCTCAAAGAAGAGAGGTGGAGAAGGAGGGAGAGGAAGACTTGGACTCTTCATCACCTTTTTCTTCCTGCTAAAGGACCTTAAGGGTCTTTCTGGAATGCTAATTAGAGTCAGCACAGTAGCGATAGTCAGTATAACTGAGGTGAAGACATAGATGACGCGAAGTTGCCCTCCCACAGCTTTTCCAAAACCGGTTTTATCCCAGTGTATTCCTCCAACAACATAACCAAAGCCACCTCCAAGACCTGGTGGAGAAACAGAGCTGAGATTATCTTCCCTAGCCAATCCTGGAAGTCAGTAACAGCACAGCACCATTTGTCTAACGATTCGTGAGTACAATCCGTCGTGTTACTTCTCTTTTACTACTCAACTTCTTTTCAACTCAAATGCAGCAATAACAGAGTTATCCGCGCCACAGGGATGGTCTGGATGTACAAACGCGGTACGGAAAGAGGGAGAAGGTCAGTGCTGTAAAAGTGATGATACAGAGAATGAAAAACGGTAGCTCTTTCTTTGCCAAACCACTTTACCTTCAGCTATTTCACTCTGTAAAACAGACGTGTCCACTGGACTCGCGGCAAGGCTCTGCGATCAGTCAGCTAAGACTGTTTTCCTGAAAGCAAGTGAATTTTCCTCACTCAGTTGGAGGGACGCAGATCTAACTGCATCCATGACAGACCGAATCACTTCAGAAGCGTAGCAAGCTCATCACTCAGCAATGCACTGACAGCGCACAAAACTGCCACTGCATTCCTACCGATGAACAGGGAAGTTCTGAGGGCCCCGGATACCTCTCACTCCGTTCACACGGAAAGCCTTACGACACTATCCTTCACACAAACACATCCAAAAGTGTGAAACAGTCTCCCAATGGAGAGGAAAACTAGACTAAGGCAGTGCAGCCACTGAGGAGGACAACAATGAGAGATTGTAGTGCCCAGTATGCGCTTTCCCCTCCAACAGAGAGACTAAAAACGGCATTTTCCATCCCGCAGGAAGCCAAACCTCCTCTCTCAAGGGTAATTTTGTTTCCATAGGTGTTATAAATGGCGTGAGGGACCTTCAGATGAACCACCCAGGACTGTGTCTTGTTTGGTTTTTAGTAATTAAAAAGGCAAAAGTCTGTATTCAAAGTTAATTAGTGCTACTTCTCCAGGTATTCAGTTATTATGCTTATACAGCAAAAGACCAGTGATTTACACTCTGCTTTCTCACAGCAGGGGTCATTTACTTAGGGTTCACGTCACCCAGGAAGCACCGAGAAAGCATACCTGCTAACAAGGCGTGGATGTTGAGGCCCCTGTCTTGATCCACTGGGCTGCACACATCCATCATGTAGGCATGACTGGGATTGTCTGCTGAATCTGCGCTGAAGTCCATGAGGACGACACCACAGACGGTAAGAATGATCCCCCATTTGTGGTTATTCGCAGTGTCAGACAAGGCACTCCCTATATCTTTGCCATTCAGCATAAGCGAGAGCCCAAGCAACGCTCCTGGGAATAAAATCAAATCAAAATCAATCGACTGCTTGTAAGCAAAAACCCCCGCATCGCTCTGTGCTCAAACAGCATTCTGCTACCCACACAGGCTTGCAGCAAGCACTGCTGCTCTTGTTCACATCATCACAGCCTGGGGAATGAGGGCCTATAGGCTACCCATAATCCTTTCCCACTGGTCAAGGTTACAAATGTCTGGTATTGATTCTGGCCAACGAAAAACATTATCAACCCTCAAAACATCATTTCGTCAGACTCTGACAAGAGCGGCTTTTATGTGTGGCGCTCCAGCTGCCAAAGCATCACCTTGGCGTTACTCACCACCTTCTTCAGACCCGCAACACCCAACGCTTCAGAGGCATTTTGTTCAGCCTAGCACCACAGGGGATGCCACAGAAGAGAGATGCGCCATGTTTCTACTTTACAAGGGTTACGTCCGTCGTTTCTAAAAGACGCACCTACTGCTAAGACCAGAATGAAAGGTCTTCTCCTCCCGAATCGTGATGTGCATCTGTCACTCCAGGCTCCCAGCAAAGGCTGTAGCAAGAACCCTAGAAAAAGGAATCACCAATAAGTAGCATTTTTCTACCAGCCTGTTTAACAAGGGAGTTAAAATAGGTAGCTTAAAAGGCAGTTAAAGGCAGGACACTAAGGCATAATGATATCCCCAGCCGGTGCGAGTCACCCAGGTGCAGACACAGCACGCTTCACGGCATTCCCCAGGTCAGGGACTGAAGGACGTCATGTGCCGTGCCTCACTGTCACAGCACTTCACTCTGCATCACTGATACAGCAGAGTTTGACATCAGGTGAAGAGTAAGACTAAACAGTTTTATGTTCTAAAGGACACCGTTCCTTATGAGCTATTTCATTTACCCTATCCTAGACAGGAGAGCCCCTGCAGAATTAGCTTGGAAGATAGCAGGAAGCAAACGTGCACGTTGGAAAGTTGCCTGTATTAGTCTGGGCCAGCCTGTGAGTAGAGGCCCATCTACTCTCTTCTGAAGCACATCCCCTGAGTACAGGAACAGGCAGAACAAAGTTTCCAAGAAGTAATAACCCATCCTATGGTTCTTCCCATGGCAGTGGATACACTCCCAGCCCTGTCTCAGTGCTGAGGCAAGTAATCCGATGCCTGTAACAGTAGTGGTCAATCGTCTTTCATCATTGGAACAGCTCATTTGTTTCAGAAAGTTGAATGGGAGAAGGCAAGCCCAGTCTGCTTTTTACACACACCCTTGGGAACTGTCTCTGCACGCTTTTTTTCATAGGTACATGAATGGATACACAGGTCCTCTTTTGCTAGTTTTTAAATACAGCAACGGAGTAACCAAAAAGCTTACCCTTGCTCAGGATGTAAGAGGTTGAGAAGACATTAAAAGAACAAGACCCTTTCATCACACTGGGACCATTTCAGGCAAGACACAGCAAGAATTACTCTCCATTTGGTTGTCTAAAATTACGGCTAGTGCTTCTTAACCTCGAGAGCACACAGAGTATACCTGTGAACGGCTGAACTAGAGAAAACAAAAACATATAATCCCCATGTAGTGGAAAAAACAAGAGGGAAAAATAGCTTAAGGTTACCTAATATAGGGCTGATGAACCACACCATTCCATACAGTTGGTCTGGAAGCCCCATCTGAAGCAGCACAGGGGTAACATAAGCTGTTTCCATGGCATAGCTGAACTCAAGCCCAAAGAGAATGCAGCCATTAAACATGAGTTCTAGGAAAGACCTCTGGGGCTGAAGATCCCCAAAGTCAATCAAATCAATAGGACATGGAGTATTTGGCGGTGGTGGCGGCGAAGGACGGATAAGTTTTCTCCTCTTCGGATGTCTCTTGAAGTTGTTGGCCCGATGACTTATGTGCCGTGTGACCGGTCCAGAATAGCCTGGAGCTTGCGACCTCCAGATTTCCTGAGAAGCCATGCTTGGCAAGAGTGCAGCATCGCTGATTGGGGTTGTTGCAGATGGTGGAATCATCACGGGTGGGCGTCTGGAAGAAAACCAGCTCAGATTAAAATGGTTGAGTAAGATAAACTTTGCTTAATTTCCTATACTGAAGTTGAAGCCGTTTTTCAACATTTCACATACCGAGTGAGGCCTTGGTATCAGTTACAACCTTTTCTCTCCGTCTCTTGACACGGGGCATACACGTTTTATGGGCATGTCTCCTCCATCTTTGCACAAATGAAACACCAGAGATGCTATCTTGGTTGCCTAAGCATTGCCTACCATCACCAGGGATTGAAATATTTAAAACAATTAGCAGTCAGACACGTCACGCTTCCCAGGAGTTCCCATAACAGCAATGGGTTTACATTTATCTGCTATTCATTCCAGCTAAATTAAGATTAATCACGACCTCAGCCTAAGTTTACAATAAAACAAAGCTGTGGCTTGGCTGCAGATCCAGACCCCTGCTGCAATGCGATATCACCCTTCAGTACTGATAAAAAAGAGGCCAAGGCTTAATGGAAAACTTTTTCGCCATGACTGAGTTTGGTTTCCTTCCTGCTTACACTCCTGAATTCAGCAGAGACTCTGCTGCAAGGATGGCGGCTGATGATACTCTGTGTGTCGCTAGTTCCATAAGACTTTACTGGAGCGCCCAAAAAACGTGTTTTTGAAGTTCAGACTACACAAGCTAAACACTTTGACGAGGTCAGCTGACAACAAACACGCTTGGAACCAGAAGTTGATGCCATTTTTCAGTGCAGGAATTGAAGTTTCAGACTGATTCCTGAGAAGAAGATAGACACAGCCCCACAAGCCACCCTCAGCACTGCTACTCCTCTCTCAGAGATTAATGGCATTCAAGTGCTGAACAGCCTCCAAGGGTCTCATCAGAGTCACTCCTCTAGCCAAAGCGCATATACTGTGGTGGGTGAAACAGCCAAATGGGTTCCAAAATAGCATCTCGGGATAAATGCTGACAGACCTGCTGAATTAACAAACCGCATGTCATTTCTTGCCCCTTGTTGCCAGAAATGGAAACAGCTCAGAAATGAGGTTCGACCTTTTCTTTATGCTTTTCTTGTCCACGGACCAAAAGCTGCTGCTGCTGCAAAAGGATGGCTCCACATCACCCCACACCTCTTCAGGAAAACCCTCACAGGTGCACACTAGTAAGCAAAACAAACCTCTTACTTTCTTGTTTACAGTTTCCCCAGGCAAAAGGCTCCCAGCGACTTTGGCTGTACAAAACTCCCACAGATTTCCCGTTTTCTGCTACTTTCTCCGGCACAGTTCAGGCACCAGTCTTTCTTCCCGTAGCCCTTAGTCTACACAACGTCATTCCTTGCTGCACATCCCCACCTATTATCAAAAGCAGAACTCTGTAAACCCGGGTTTGCCATCACGCTGATGCAACGGCTGTTAAGCACGGTGGGATGATGCCCTACACAGATCCCCGGCTCCACGCCAGTGTCCTAAGAGAGACATTGCACAATGCAAAACCAAATACCCATCACCTCACCATCACCAAAGGGAGGAGAAGGGTGGAGGAGAGAAGACATCTACTGAAGTATTGCTAACACTGCACCGCAGGTTTCCTCAGGCCTGCTCCTCTTCAGACCAAGATGTGTACCACATAGGAGAAAAGAACAAGTGATTCATGACTGGGAGGGGACTTTTTACATGGGCCTGTAATGACAGGACAAGGGGTAACAGGTTTAAATTGAAAGTGGGGAGGTTGAGATTGGATATCAGGAAGAATTTTTTCCTGGAGAGGGTGGGGAGGCACTGGGACAGGTTGCCCAGAGAAGCTGTGGATGCCCCAACCCTGGAAGTGTCCAAGGTCAGGCTGGATGAGGCTGGGAGCAACCTGGTCTAGTGGAAGGTGTCCCTGCCCATGGCAGGGGGGTTGGAACTGGATGATCTTTAAGGCTTCCACTCCAAACCATTCTATGATTCTAATTTACCATCCCACCAGATCCTCTTTTATCTTCCTGCTCTGTACCGTGCATCGCAGAGAGATGGTATTGCGAGTAGTAAGCGGCAACATTTTGGTGATGGCAGGAAAGATTTCCTCTGCACACCCCAAAAATCTGTGTGGCGATCTGCAATTACTTGAAACGCAAGGCTCTTACTGACAGTGTGCCCTGGCTCCAGCAGAACGGGAGCACAAAACTGCGACCTGAGCCTACGTTCCCCATCGCCCGCTCTCCTCAGCTTACAGTCCGCTCAGCAGAGGACATCTTCCAAGGGCTTAAGGCTGTTCTCGGGCCAACCTACCGGGTGAAGGAAAGCCTCCTTCAGCACGGAACACAACTACGTGGCCGTTCGCTCTCGCTGTCAACAGCGTTTGTGACTTTGGGCACCCGGCATCCGTTGCCC
>NW_010224753.1:0-2675 GCF_000690775.1 Eurypyga helias
TTTCCCACCACCCACTGACCAATGCCAACACAACCAGGTGCTGAGTAGTGAAAGTCAGACCTAGAGAGCCTGAGAGCTGCAGCCCGAGGGCCGAAGCCCAAGAGCTCTCACAGCAGATTCCGAGCAAACCCCCTCAGCGATAGCACAACCGGAAAAACTAAACAAACCCACCAACTCCCTCACGAATGAGCCAGCACAGCAGTTAGCAAAGCAGCTAACGAAGGAGTCAGGGAGAGTGTTAGCAAGTGCCAGGAAGTAATCGAGCAAAAAAGTCAGAGAAAGAGTAATGGCTCCCAGATCCCCACCTCGCCTCTGCCCCGAGTGTGACATACTATGGGATGAAATGCTCCCCTGGTCAGGTTGGGGCAGGGGGCCGAACTGTGTGTCCCCTACGCTGCCGGCAGTGAGACCGCGAGAGCTGGGAACGCAGCTGCAGTGTCAGAAGAGGAGAAAGACCTTGAATCTGGTGCAGGCATTCCCCAGCGCCAGCTAAGACCTTATCAGTGCTGCTCTCTGCATCCAGGAACACAGCTTCCTAGCAGCCACAGTAAACAGAGTTAACTCTTTACTGACTGAAACCAGCACACCAGACCAGTATAAACAGGAGTCAAACCCCTATTTAACAATGTTGACAAACTGCAGACCACCAGCAGAAGCTGAATCCTGGCTGCATTTACACTGGGAAATTCAAGTAGGCTTGACACATTAACTTGTTGGCACAGAATTAGCCCTAGTGTGTGATACTGTGGGTTTCAATCCATGAGGAAAGTCTGAGTCCATGAAAAGATGTTCTGGACAAGTTTAGAAGGATTGTCAGGAACACATTTCTTCTAGCTAGATAAACTCTAAAATAAAAAAATACAGGATTCCAAGATTAAAAGATTATACAGTTCTAATTTCATGCAATATCAATGTAAGGGAGAAATTAGCATCCTGCTACTTACTTGCCTAACCACCAAATTATATTTTGACATATTTCCTGGTCATGAAAATCTTGAAAATAATCCAAATAGTAATCCAAGTTCCTGCAACTGCTTTTAAAAGTTCAAGGGCTCTGTACCATACTCCGAGTTTCTCAAAAGGTTATCTGTGTTTTATTTTTCAAACCTTCTGGAACAGAAATTTAACACTTTACAATATGTAGTATTCTTTTAGTTTTACCCCAGGGTTCTGAATGGTGTAACAAATATAGACGCAAAAAGGCTTTTCACATATTTTTCTTCACTTTGCTAGTGAACTCTCTCATTTAGATTTCTCTTTTATTTACATAGCCCCATGAGTCAATCCTATACGTTATTAATAAATTCACTGCAGTTTCTGCAATATCATTATATGCCAGTAATTGTCCCATTTATAGCAGTAGGTACCCTAAAATACAGTGAACCTTACTGGTATCTAATTATTTACCCAAAGCCAAATTCTACTGTTAAACTCATGAAAACATTTTTCCAGTGGTAATTGTCACTGGAGGTATTTGCTATGACCAATAAACAAACTGCTGACTTTTAGTTCCCCTCCCCACTATCAATTATTTTGACTCTCTAGGATATCAAAGGCTGTGATTTAGAGACAAAGGGAGCATAATAAATACATGCAGAAAACCTGGGTTTTAAGCACGTACTCACACCAATACTCTACAGCCAAGCTTTATTTTAATCAAGTGAGAAAAAACAGAAAAAGGAGGTTTGTGTGACCAATTAGAACTAACCAACACTATTCACACACTGAATGAGTAATAGTTACTATGCACTGAAAAGTTTGCAAACCAGAACTTACTCTGAGATATTGTTAATTGTTGTTGAAAGACTGGTAATTTCAAAAGAATACTACACTCCTACACTAATTTTAAAAAAAGAAAAATTATGTCAAATTAGTTAGCTATAGGATAAGGTATGAATTATTTACTAAGCTTGATTCATGTGCATAATTCTTCACAGTCAAGCATGCAAATCAGATCAGGTAATTCCACACAATCATATGATTACTAATTTCATAGGCAATTATTTCATCGGTGTCTGTATGTGCAGTATTTAGAAGTACAAATTTGATATACTCGTTTACATATTTTACAGACAGCTAATACTTTTTTAGAAACTATGTAGATATTGAAAAGATTTTTAATACCCGATTTTTATTATTCAGATATACAGATCAGGCCATATGCTCATAACAAAAGTTTTCATCTAACTGTAGAGGAGTTCGTGCAATTTCTATTTTTCTTTGGTTTGTAAGGTATAACTGGTAGTGAGTTACAAATCAGAGGGATTTTTGTTAATGTCAAATAACATATTTCAACATTCATTTGAGAGAGGGTGGACAGTAAATGCAGAGTAGCCTTTTACTTAGGTCCTAACAATTGCTAGCATTAAGACTGAAGTAACAATCAAACTGCTGCTGCTATATTTGACTGATTGCTAACAAGGTTCCTTCTGAAATGTTCATTTAGCTTCCTATGTAGGTAGGAACTTAGGAAAATTGTATTCAATATTCAGAATTTCTGCTGATGGTTATATTCAACAGTCTGTTCTTATTTGCAGTTTCTGTGACTACTGGAGCAGCACTAATTTCCTCAAATTGAAAGGAAATAGAATTTAATTTGTATATTTAAGCAAGAACATGGACAATTTTCTTTGAAAGCTATTCCAGCAGAAAGAGCATGCATATATATATATATA
>NW_010224754.1:0-1884 GCF_000690775.1 Eurypyga helias
AGGGGAGGCTCCAGACCTGAGGTTGGCCTGGCCTCTGGAACTGGGAGGATGCCATGGTCTCGTGACTGCAGTGGATCTCTCTGGGCTTCTTTGGAGTCCATGGAGGATGCAGACTGGATCAGTGGAGGCTTCCCATGCTTCACAGAGGCCAGCAGCAAGGAGAGAACCATGGGAACAATCATGCTACTTCCTGGGCTCCTTATGTATTAATTCAGTATTAAAGTGATGGGCACACGTCTCTGAGTTTTCCTCCAGCTTACTCCAGGGCGGGCGCAGCCTCACAGCCCAATTTCACAAGGCCACATCCGTCTGCTCAGGGTCACCACCACAGCCCTGCTCTCAGGGGGGCTGCAGAGGGGCCCTGGGGTGGGTGCTCAACACCAGGACCACAGCGGGGATGCAGGAAAGCCTGATAACCTGAGCTTTGCTTTCTCCCAGGGTGAAATTCTACCTCTCCCCAGGCACTTGGCTCTTCTGTGGAAGAGAAGGGAGCCTCAGCCTGCGTCTGCCCGGTAGGATGGAGAGTTGGGGTGATTTCCCTGCCGGTACCTGGCCTTCGCACCTCCCACCCTCTCATCTTTCAGGGAGGCTCACCCCAGCCAGCTACTGCAGGGTGAGAGCTTGAGGCTGGGAGCTGGGTTTGCCATGAAGGGGCTTTCGCATTGTTTTAGCACTGCTGGGTTTGTCTGCTAAACCCTGTGGAAGGGAAGGGTTCCGCTCAAGAGCAGCATAAGCATTAACACCGGGCTAATGCTCTATGTCATCACTGTCCATGCAGGTGTCAGCAGAAGATACACAGGACACAGGAGCTTAGCCCTGAGCCCCCGGAGCTGTGCCCTGTGGATACGCAGCCTGAGGCGGTCCCTCTGGGAGACCGCAGTGCACACAGGCACATCACTACGGGTAAAACAGGTCTTCCCGGTGTCTCCCAAAAGCAGTTTAACACGTGCAGGTCTGAATAGAAGGGAGAACATGTTGGGACAAGCACTCCTCATGAGTGCCACCTCCTAAAGGCTGCCCAGGCCCCTTTGTCTGGAGCACAAAGGGAAATCGATCACCTTTCAGGGGACATGGGGGGCGAGGGATGAGAGGCTGAGATCCAGCACAAGAGGATTTGTTTTCAGCGGATCTAGGAGACATGCAGCCTAGCCTGTGTCCTGCTGGGTAACCTTGGGCCTTGTCTTGCATCCCTGGGCTTTGTGGTTCCTCCCTGCAAAACGGGGCTGATAATCCCGAGTGAAATGCCTGGAGACATGCCAATGCAGGAACTCCCACAGTGCTTCCAGCAAAACTTTCAGCGAGCTGGGTTTTCCAGGAGGGTGGGTTAAACTATTTTTGAATTGACATATTCTACAATGTTTCTGGCCCCTTTAGTAAACCAGAGCCACCCACGCCCCGTTACCCTTCACAGAGCCCTCACTAAAGAAGCCAAAGAGGTGCTGTCAGCTACGGGGTCATTACCACGGGTTTAGTTTGGAGGTTAACAACTCTTTATATTTTTGGACTGTGGCTTCCTTAGCGACGGTGATGATAGTCTGAGAGCACCTCTGCTCCCTGCATGCGAATCTGCACTCGGGCACGCTGAAGTTGCGCAAGGCATCTTAAGCAAACAAGCAGAAAAGGCCTTTAGCCCTTTTTGGGAGCAATTTTGGAAGCCTCTCGTTCGCACGCACCCAGCAGTGTTCCTGTTGTGACACAGCTTTGCTGGCTTTGCCCCACTCCCCCTACACAGAGTGGTTTATGTTTTTGATTCCTGTGCACATGCTGACGGCAGCATGTCCAGGTAACACGGGGTCCCTGGCCGTTTGCCTCATCGCATCACCCTCCCCGCACAACTAACCAGCGCAACAGAGATGGGGCTGGTTTTCCTCTGCCTTTTCCCCT
>NW_010224755.1:0-5150 GCF_000690775.1 Eurypyga helias
GATTGCCCCGACCCACGTGCATATCTTAAGTTTCTTGTATCCCAATTAAGCTTTACACTGCTCCTCAAAAATAAGATGACTCCATCATCTAACTCCCCCATCATATTTTCATATATCAAATTACTGATTTTGCTCCTAATTTTGAACACAGAAATGTTAAATCCTTGTGTTCTATGCCTTAAAGACATTTCATAGAAAATACGATCCAATATGCACAAAGGCTTAGCTACATGCATATAGTCTACTTAAAGCCAGTTTAAGAGCTTGAACCATGCCTAACCATGTTTTGTAGTGCTGAATTTAATAGAAAGAGAAAATTCTTGTGATAAACTTAAATTCCAAAACTACATCAGCCAACATTTTAAACAATACTCCAGACATAAACTAGCCTGAGTTCCACATCCAATTCTTAAACCCCAAATTAAGCCAAATAAAGAACCCGAAACATGGACGCACATTTTTGCTGGAATTTCTGAACAGGTACAACGGATTCCATTAGAACAACTGGGCAAGCGTCTGCCATCAATGACCTCTTGCATCTGCAGCACCCAGCTAACTTGTCTGTAATCATCAGTTAGCTCGGCTAACCAAATGAGCGTATCTACTTACTTCCATTCTTGACTGCCAGGCAAACCTGGTGACACATAGAGTACACTATGCAAGCTGTAGCAGAGCTGTCAATTCCACCACTAAGAGGTAGGAGAAATCCTGCCTTGAAAACAGAGCAAGAAAGATGTTCCAAATAACACAGAAAAATATATCTTGTACCATTCAGAAACACACCCATGTAAAAGAATTACACAAGCATTGTCCAAGTCTACTTATATTCTACTGAAAAACAAACCAAAAAACAAACCAACCATCCAAGTCTACCAAACCCTCTTAAACGATCACTGACTGGATAATCAAACAAGTAGTCAGTGTAAACCCTTTGGAAAGAAAAACTTTCAGTATGTTCTTACCCTCTAGTAAGACAGAGGAGGTAGTAAAAATGATTAAATTTTTCAAATATATATTTCACTGTTAAACTGAATTACTAGTTCTTGTCACTCTGCTTGTTTGAAATACCTCCATTATGCCAGTAAAATATCTTCCCTACTGAAAAAAAGTGTTTCAAGGAAAAAGTAATCCCCCTTACTAGGTAAGCTGTACTACTGCTTTCAAAGAAAGCACGATTCCTACGGAAAAGGACTGAAGAGCATACTGAAGTCACACCTGGCATACGGAGTTTAAATCTGAACAAGCTGCCAGTGAAAAACCCAAACCTTGCACCCTGGACTAACATCGCTTTGCATTAACAGCAGCACAAGATAGCAACGTTTACTGTCCCTGTGTCACAGAAGATGTGTGAGCCAAGGCAAAAAAAACCCAGAAAAAGGTGTTCTTACCTGCTTGCTGCGCCTTAAATAGTCCCAAAGCCAACATGCAGGACCAAGGCTGAAATTACAGAATATTCCAAGAGGGTTATGGAATAAGACCTAAGCAAGTTAACATATTTACTGTGTTCTTACAATGAGTTACTTTCTTTACTTAAATATAAATAAGATCTTACGTTTATTTGGCTTACGTTTGTTTGGCTTTTTTTTTGGTGTGTTGGGGTTTTTGATCTTACAATTTGTTTGGCTTTTTTTTTTGGTGTGTTGGGGTTTTTTTAATCAAAATAATTTTTAAGCAACAGATTCAGTATGTGCTTACCTGATCTCCTCCTCAGGACTATGATGTCTCCACTGGATTGGCATACAGATAGGTGCAGCTACATCATCAGAATTCGACAGAGCAAAATTCACTTTTACCCTGGGATAAGGATTCACTTATTTGTTTGGCTTTTTTTTTTGGTGTGTTGGGGTTTTTTTAATCAAAATAATTTTTAAGCAACAGATTCAGTATGTGCTTACCTGATCTCCTCCTCAGGACTATGATGTCTCCACTGGATTGGCATACAGATAGGTGCAGCTACATCATCAGAATTCGACAGAGCAAAATTCACTTTTACCCTGGGATAAGGATTCACTTTACTTGCCTAAGCAACAGCACAGAAGAAATAGGGAGACATCAATTTTAATGTAGCACATACCTATACAACATTAGATCTATAGAATACTGTGAAAATCAAGACACGCAAATCCTTTTTAAATTCAGTAACTATTCAAACTCGGCAGAGTTTACAAACACAACCTCTGTAAAGAATTCTTACTGCTAAATTACGAGACGAAATCTCTGCTCTGTAACTTCGAACATCCTCCAGGTCCAGAGTAGCCACCAGCACCTCCTGTGGAAAAGCTTGCAACATTAGACTGATTCTACACAAGCAAACAAACAATATTGGACAGGCCTGGACTATTAAAAATGTTGGGGAAGAAGAATGCGTGCAACTTTCCTGTACAGATTTCTATACTCCCTTCACAAGTCACTTCTGCTTCGGCAGAATCCCTTACGTTACAAAGGGAGCACTAGGGACTCGCTTCACTGAGTACACTAGGATGCTCATAAACTACACCAAACCTATAGCGCTTGTCAGACGGCTGAACAAAAGGTTCACCATCAGTTGTGGCAAAGGGGAAGAGGGAGAGGCAAGAAGCATACTGGGGAAAGAGACAAATTTGGCACATAACATGCAGAAACCTACAGTTTTGATGACACATCTACTGTGAAAAGACTTTTTGAAGTAAAGCTCAACCTATCAAGCCTTTTGTCTACCAAACCGGGTCATAATTAGAACACTGCCCTTTTCTTCTTAGATAAAGGAATGTAAATTAACAGGGCCTCTCCTAAACATGGTGATTGCACACACAAACATTTTCATGAAGTTCCTCCACCATAGCACCTCTTCCTGGCTTGCAAAAGCAGGAGAGCTACTGTAGGTCAGTTCTGGGCAACGTGACTAGGAAAAACCTTGGATTGAGTCGAATAGCGGAGTGAAAATACATCTTTTTAAGTCTAGAGACATGGACCTAGTATCTGGAATGTCTGGAAAGCGTTACGCATAAATGTAGCCGGACTAAGCGCAGCTGTAACTAGCAGCTATAGGCTGAATATATTACCACATCATCAAGTGAAAACTGGGATCCTTGGGCAACTGTTTCCCCATTCATCGAAACCATGGCACAGCCGTCATAGTACAGACGATCACCATCACAGCCTTTCTGGTTAGCTAAAATGTATATTCCGCCATTCTGGGAGGAAAACAAACATGCAGGCAAAAAAATGCTTTTCAGAATACAGCACCTGGCAGAATGTTAGAAGACGAAATGTTATTTTGCTGTTCCTGTCCTTATGATTTTCCTCTATCTTTACATTTTGAATGATTTACGGGACACTCCTCTGTCCTTTGACAAAGTACTTTGCATGTGATATACGGGACAGAAACAAGTAATTACATATGTAAATGCCGTGAGCTCTGTCCCTTTCACACTGCTGGAAGACAGGAGTCTTCTGTTATTAGCAAGAGTTATTCCCTTAGCCCAAACAGAGAGCGCTGCACTGCTAAACTGAAATTCTAAATTCAAATTGAGATTGAGAAAAGCAGGACAATGATGACAGAAGCTATGTTTATCTGAGGACAGAGCAGATACTGTTAAATATAACCAAAGCGTGTTAAATTACATTGACAGAGCAGCTGTACAAATTAAACATTTTTCACAGTGTAATGTATATTCATTACTACGGTTTTGTCCCCATCACTGTTAGACAGGATTACAGTCTAATAACTAAATGTCTTCTCCTCTTTAAAATAAGCAGACCTTTCAAAGTAGAAATATATAATAAATTTTAAGTAAGAAGATGACAGGGAAAAAGAAATTAAGTCTGAAGTTAACCACTGATCACTATTTCCCCTTCCTGATATAGTTACTGATATTTCTCCAACACAATGTTGCTATGTGAATGAAAAACAAGAAAGAAACTGTCATTTAAAGGAAATGATAGAGACTTTTGGATGGGTTTATGCGTATCAGGAAAATAATCCAGTTTGCTGACCGAATTACAAGCTGGAAACAAGCTGCCATGTACATGGCTTATGGAGGGAGGCTGTTTAGGAACAGGAAGCAACCACAGCCACTGCTTGTCTGCCCCTTGATGCAGAATGTGCATTCAACAAGACCCTTCCCAGCTGGTTATTCTCCGTATGCAGTGGATTCAATATTTCATAGCTTCAGTTACTGAAGGCCAGTTACTCTAAGCAACTATTTTCTATCCATCATACGAGTGCAGTATTTTTTTCTTCAGTGTTTAATGGAATTAAGATCGAGAACTTCAAATACATTTTTAGAGCATGAGTCTCCAGAGCTGGGAGTTATCCAACTGTTTTAAGGTATTCTGACTCTTCTATGGAGATGTGCAGAACTACCTGCTCCCATGCAAATTGCTTCTGGGAGTTACACACACACACAGATGGGTTTGTACCTCCCCTTTTCCCATGCAAATACCAAACGGCCTCTGTTCTAGTCCACTGTTCCACAGACCAGACAGAGCTGGCTTGCAAGTAAGCAGCCTCTGGCAAGTGGGTCACAGAGCTGGAAACAAGTGATGGTGCTTCACATGAGAACACGATATACATAGCAGAGTGCCCCAGAGAAGTACAGTCCCCCAGCCAGAGAAGTACAGCTCCTCCCCTGTTGCTGATTCAATCTGGGTAGACAACAAGAAACAACAGGGACTGTCAAGTCCCTCCCACTCATGCTATGTCCTGTCACAGGAGACTAAACTATTCTGAAAGAGGTGCATAACCAAAACCAATTTTTTTTTAGGCGTATACCTTCGCTGTGGCAGAATTCACCAAATCCACCCGGGTGTGAGCCTTGCGCAGCACATGGTGACTCCCTGAAGAGTTAGTGAAAATTTCCACACCGTCAAGTCCCATTTCAATATGAGGGCTGCCAAAGCAAAAGGCAAGAAAAACATTCAGCTGTCCACACTAGTCTGTGGATACTGCAGGTATCATTTAGAACCACTGACAAGTAAACACATCTCTGTCATTGCCAGGTTTCTGAATGTCTTGGCTCAAACAAGGATAGGACTCAGAAATATCTGTTTTCTTGCATTGCCTGACTTCTGTCAAAGACCAGCAGCGGTTGCAGAGGGCAGAAGGGCTTTTGCTCATTCTCTTCTAAATGAAATGCCTTCTACTTTACTCCATAGTGTCGTGGTTTAAC
>NW_010224756.1:0-7552 GCF_000690775.1 Eurypyga helias
TCCAACCATAGTGATTCTGTGATTTCTCTTCTAAAGATATACAGAAGGATACTAAGAAAATCAGCTTAGAATACAAAGTAGAGGTATATCATATAAAGGGAGTTTTGATCTTTATCTATTCTTGTACAGCGAATACACCTTGAAATGTAGTGCCAGGAAACCATGGAGATCCATTTTTCATTCCCCATTTACAGATATATCTACTTTCCTGTATAAGATCCAAGATGGTATATTTCAACAGTGGTTTCATCACACCAAAACCACGTATTGTTAGAAAAGCGAGGGATGGGATTTAGACTGCTGTAGTCCACCAGCTCTGCCCTCATGAAGGTGAAACATGAGACACTTTTGGGAACTGGATCTGTACCACTGCAGAACTTAGTATGAAACTCAGGGCAACTTCTGGGATGTGTGTGTTTGCCTGTGAAGAGCAGTCACATAAAGAAAAAGCTTGATGCACAAGGAAACCAGCTAGTCCTAATGAGGCAAAAGGACCATCAAAGGCCTAAGCATAAAGATGGCTTCTGTTTCTTGCAAGCTTTCATTATCAAGTACCTGTTTTATTATGCATTAGCTGTCTGCTTGGTATAATCAACCAAATGATACAAAAAGAGGTGGTAAAAATTTCCTAATCCACAGCAGGCAGTTTCAGTAAGGCCTTCACGTGAGAAGAACATGGAGAACATGGAGAACAGCCTGTTAATGAAATCCCAGTGGATTCTTGCTATGAATTTTGAAACTGTGTCCCTTGATTTTGCATTCATGGCCTTACTATTGGATTAACCCAACACGTAATGAAGCTGATGAGTCTTCTTCCTCCAAAGTATGACTCAGCAATTATTGCACAAACCAAGCATTTTTAAAACTGTGTGCAGTTGCAGATAAGAGCAATTACAGTAGTTTCTTTGGTTTGCAATTTGCAAGCAGACAAACAGACAAATCCTTCTTTGAATTAATTAAAATGCCAATGAAGAATCTAAGGTAGCCCATCTTATCTAGCCCTTTTGCATAAACTGAATATTAAATTATTTACAGGCCAAAATGTGTAGCAGGTTCTTTAAAATATTCTACATTGTGGGGTTGTAATATTGAAATTCATAATCCATACAATGAAGAAGCACTTGGGAAACTTTAATATTACGGATTACTCTTTTTATCATATGCTCAATTGAATCTTCCTACAGTACAATTATACACGGAATAAAATCAACAGTCAAATCATGGGTAAGAGACATATGTTATAAACTTAATATTAGCCGTAGTAGGTCTGCACACATTTTCTGCAACAGTATTTTCAGGTGTGTACAAGCAAGATGTAGGTTTCTCTGAACTTTATGAAATGCATCTCCATAAGTCAAATGGGTTGAAGAGTACTCTAAAAGTTTTAAATGATTATGCTGCATGGCTTGTTTGTCAAGATCAGCTAGCAAATTGCTTTCTGTGCTCCTAGGCTTCTTTTGTGCACAGACAGTTGTGTTAAGGAAAAAAAAAAAAACCTAAAACCCCAACAATCTACATTTATTAAAGCCATCTCTTTAAAAAGGAAGTATGACAATGATGTCTGAATAGCAGAGTTTTATATATAATTTTATATAGAAGAGCAAAATTGGCCTATCCCTAGAGGCATAACAAAATCTGATATGCTTAGGCTTTTTCCTTCTGGTATTTATTATCTCTCTGGTATTTAATTTGCAACTTGTTGGCCATTACTCATGCTGTTTGACATCTTTTGCTGTTTTTCATATAGTCTTTTTTTTTCTTCTTTTTTTACTATTAGAAACATGGAAAAGGAAGAAATTGCTGTGAAATGTTCTGTCACTTACAAGCCTGAACCTTGGACTTAACCAGCTGAGCAAAAGACTCATAACAGACAATAACAGATCCTGAACGCCCGCATCTACCATAAATAAGGGAAAAATCCATAGCTGGGATCCAGTTTTAAACTCAGAACAAATGTGAGAATGGTTGTATACTATTGTTTCAGCATTCACTGGAAGTTGTTCTGTAAGCTAATGACATATACAGTCTTGTAAGCAAAACAGTTTTATGAATAAACAAGTTCAGTAATGAGTAGGATCTTATGATGTGTTCTAAGATTTATGGAATAGTGATATAATACTATATATTACATAAGTAAAGAATTAACGATGAGAAAGTGTTAGAAAAATACTGGGAAAGGCCTTGAAATAATAAGCATTTTCTATCTCAATATCAAAAGCAGAAAAGGAAACAACCTTCACATCTATTAAGCATGACATTTTGCAGGGGTTGCTAAATGAACATTGTATATGAACGAGTACTGAAGGGATGTCTTCTGATTCAAGCTATTGGTTATTTTGCTTTGTGAATTCCCCATTTAATGATCTCCTAAGTGGTTAATGGTGTCCATCTGATTGGCAATTACTATAATTCAGGAAACACTGCCTCCAGTCAGGCTCCACAACTGTTAACTCAGGATGAATATGTGGATAGCCTCTAGTTTTGAGCAGAATTTTATTTCTTGATTTTCAAGGTTCATTAGGTCTGCATGTAGATACATGACTTCTACCTTTGCTCAAAATATGACTATTTTCTGCTACACAAATCTATTAAATGTTAAGCTGCCTGCATCAAAAGTAAGCAGCTTTCAAGGCATTACTACTACATACAGTGTAACCATTACTCATGTATAAGTAACTCAGTTTTGCAGCAAAAAGTCTTCTCCAAGAGGTCATGGAAAAGTAGCCTTATTTAAGTTCAGTAACACAGTGACATCTTGATATCAAGAAGAGCTCTGATAAGGGGCTGTGCTCAGTACTACAGAGGCCAAGAAGCAAACCCTGGGACCCACCTTTGGAGCCTGCCCTAGGAATCTAGAAAGTTTCCTCGCCTGGGTTGCAGGGCATGGGGGCCACCTTCATGGAGCAGGAGTGGCAAGCACCTCGTGAAAATGGCCCAAAGGAGCCCTGGCAAGGGACCATCCTCAATGCTGCAGGGGAAGGCAAAGAAAATGCAGGGACACTTGCTAGCCCCCCTCGGGGGAAAAAAAGCCTTCCTCCCACCAGCTGCAGGGCACAAGAGGCCATGTTTGTGGTGCATCAGCAGCAGGAAGTAAACTAGTCAAAACGGCCCAGAGGAGCCCTGCCCCAACAAGTGGTCATGCTCAATGCTGCAGGGGAAGGCAAAAAAACCCCAAGGATCAGGCCCAATCTGTCCCAGGGGAAAATTCCTTCCTAACACCAGAGCTGGCGATTGGCTGTTCCCTGGTCACACAGCAAGGAGGACCAGGGACTCGATCTGTCTGGACACAAACCCTTTTCTGGGGGTGCAAGGGAAGTAATTTCAGCAGCCACAGGCAGGAGGGAAGCCACAGTGTATCCAGAACTATAGTCTGGGAGGGATGGTGCCAAGAGACTACTATGGAAATGACATAGGCTTTGAAAACACAAAGAGGTAACACTGTTGTGGTGGAAAGGTTGGTCTTTTTCAGACCCAGAACATTGGAATTTGTGCCCAAAGCACAATCAGGCAAAAGACAGCTCTTCCAAACTAAAGATAGCCCATTGCTGCTATTTCCCTCACATCCCCTTTTCGCACTGAAACCAAGCTGCACAGCTGGCCATGTACACAAATCCCATATATATAGGATGCAAAATGCATTTCAGCTATGCACTAAAACTTTCAGATGTCATTGGTGACTTTAATCTTTCTGAGAGTTATTTGCCTAGTTTGATTTGTGGGAAGATGATCAGATCTTATCTAAAAGCCTGGAAAAATCTCTTTTTCCTTCAGGATTTCATATTTTGTGTCCTGAAAGAGGGAAGGTTGTTGTCATTTTGTATCTTGGTGCCAAAATTGGTATGTACATTCAGACTGCGTAAATAAGGGCTTTTCTACCACAGACTTTCATTTGGTTGTGATGATGCTAGAAGTGAAAGACAGGGTTTTTGTTCCCTCTGCATGAACTCTGCAGAGATGAAGAGAGCATGCATTATTTCCTCACCATTCCTTAGCAGTGCATGAAGGGACATTTGCTACTACACTGTTGATGATGAGGTCTTCTTTTTGGAAAGAGGGAAGTGTGGAATTGGTTTGTGTTCTTGACCATCTTTTCCTTTGTACTACAGTAGCTTTTCTCCCTCTTTGGCCTTCATCCTTGATATCTCTTTTAAAATTGATGGCAGCCCTCTCAGCCTTTGTCTCGCTCCTTCTAGTCATGATCTTCTTTCATAGGCCCTCCCTGCCCCTAATCAACTGCTTAGTCTTTGTCTGCCTTCACCCCAGATGGAAGTTCTCCTTCTTGAACCTGAGGAATGGGAAATGTCCAAAGGATGAGGACAGCTACTCTGTTGTGGAGGGTCAGTGATACTTAACTGAAAGGGCTTCCCATGTGTCATTTCTTTATTTTGTAATTAAATAAATGCCATAAAGGGAATACTTTTATTTCCCCGCTGCCAGGCAGCTGACTTTCAAATCCTCCAGAACCACTCTTGATGAGAGGAGTAACATCAGCAGAGTCTGGTTTGTACATGGAATACCTGATGAAAAAGAGGGAAAAAAGTGTGCGGGTAATAGGACTTTTCAGTATCAAAGTCAGACAGATAAACTTCTGGTACACTGAGCTGAGAATGAGCTTGTCAGTGCTTCACTGTTACCAGTCCCTCACAGTCTGCAGTTGCAAAGCCCACGTCCTGCAGGAAGACTGTGACTCTTGCATGAGCATAGACAGTGGCTTTTCAAGGAACCTTAAAAAATAGATGGGGTAAGATTTAACAACAGTGTAACTCCTGTTGAGAGAAGGGAAATTTTGCATGATGTATGACTTAAAAAGAGACAACTGCATGTAATCCTCTCGATCCCTTTCTGTAACTTCAGTTACCCAGACAACTTTAAAGTTCTGGACATAAATCCAGAGGCTTGAGGTTAGTGGTAGCTATCTGTGGGATCTGTGATAGCTCTGTGGGATCAGCTCAATAGGAAATCACATACACAAATGTATGTTTACAAATCCTCTTCCCCATCTAAGAAAACTATACTGGGAAAAAACAACAGCATGCTGGACTCATACCTACCTATTTAAAGCAAGTCACTGATTAAGTATCATTTGCCAGTTCAGTAAGTGGGGTCTCGTTTCAGAACGGACATTGTAGAAGGATTTTATCCCTTTGGAGGCTGTGTGTTCAACTTCAACACAAATAAGGACCACATTTTTGCCTTATGTACTTTTAGCATCAGGAAATATTCATTTCTGAAAGTCTTATTTCCTACTCCTTTCATATACTTACATTTACCAAAAGAAATAGACATAACCTAGAACTGGAGGGTAACAGCATTTTAGAAGGTTTCTCAAGTTCTTGTTCTCAGTAATCTATAATTTTTAGTTTGCCAGGAAAACAACAAGGCTGCTAGAACACTTCAGGACCAGACTTTTTTTTTTGTGATGGCCACTCATGAATGCTGAGATAGACAAAATTACACCATTTTTGCCCAGGGCCTCATGTGGGCAAAAGTACAAGCAATCTCATCATCTGTCTTCCACGACAGGAGAAGACAAGAAAAAAAGTACCAAGAAGGATTAAAAATTCAAGCGTGCTTTCCTTATTACATTTATTTGGCAAGTATTTCTTCTCTTTTTGGGTACAGAGCTGCTTTTAACCTTCCACCTGCTAGATTAAAATCAGTGAACTCGCTGTATTACATTTTTTGTCTGTAAATCGGGAAATATCTTTGATTACCTTAATACAAGCTATCCAGAGTCTGTTATATGAAAGTGAAATAAATAAATGCTTGAACTTACCTTACCTGAATTCACAACTTATTCCTACTGTTTTCTGTACTTCCACAATTACTGGAAGTCCTCGCACTGAATCTGTGTGAGAAACAGAAAATGATTTTATTTACCTCCAGACTATGACTTCCTTGTAAACACTCTATGAAAAACAACATCCCACTCACAGCCTTATTAATATTTACTTATCTTAGTATCACTGCTGTAATGCAACTTTGAAGTTTTCACTGTGGTTTTTTATACCACAGGAAAACTGTAAGAGTAGAGGGGAGAGGAGGAAATATAGTAATGGATGTTAATTAGGTTAATTTTTCCTGTAATGAGATGGTGTATCACATCAATCACACTTTTGGAGTTACAGTGATATCTTGGAAAGAAAAGAGTATCTTAATAGCATATCTTTTCTTTCTCCCTAGCTAATTATTTAACAGAGTGCAATTCTGAAAGTAGTTCTCTCTGAAATATTTTCTTACATGAAGGGAAGTCTGAGGTATCCCACAAAACAGGTTGATTTTCAAATTCTGAATGATGTCAAACTCAAAACAATGTCCTCTTTGAAGAGTTACAGATCAAAACATTGTTTTCACTTTTTTCCAGTAACCTCAGTTTACAGTGAATGATACAGTTTTATGATACAGAATTAAAAAAAAAAAAAAAAAGGCAATCTAGTATAATGAATTAAACAGTAATAAAATTAACCATTCTTTGATGCTTTCCCAATATGCAGTCATTCTGACAGGATGGAAATATTCCTGGAGTTCTCCTCAAAGCTCATCCATTGCGGAGCAGTCTGACATTCTGACTCATGCTCAGTATCATCTTACTGTTGAATAACATTTTCCCCTGATATGGAGCCACAGTGTAATGTCAGGCATATTGTCAGTGTGAAGAAAGATATCATACTGCCACCTTGGAGACATGACAACATTGTTACAAAAGATCACAGGATTTTGAGAGGTCTACTTATGCAGATATCTATTTTGAAGATTAGTGTATACCTGAAGTGGCCCAGACATGAATTCCACATCATTCATACTCCAGTCAGAAACAGTCTACGTAGTATACAGGAGACTATCTTTTCAATATTGCCTGTCTTCTTGGTAACTTTTTCATTATTGAGTTTTTTGGGGGGTTTTTATTATGAACACTTTATCACATTCAGTCTTGATGTTTTTTACGATCAAGAAAGAACAGATTTGCAGAGAGCTCCTCTCAACTGGAAGACAGCTGAGAGGTAAGCATAGTACGACTTTTACTTTTCCTCAATGTTTTTGTGTGCCATAAAGTTGTCTTTAAACTACACAAAATGTGTCTCTCCTTGCTAGGTAATTCTGCACCCTCTTCTGGCCAAGTCTTTCCCTTTTTAGGCATATTGAATATTGATAACATACTAATGTTTTTAGTTGTTGCTAAGGAATTATTAATGTATTAAATCAAGGACTTTTTCAATTTCTCTTACATCACCTGTGTTCTAGCTTCTTCTCTACAAGAAGCTGTGAAGGGACACAGCCAGGACAGCTGACACACAAAAGGGATATGTCATTCCATAAAATATCATGCTCAGTATGGATGCTGGGAGGAATGGCCTGGGATCTGGCTCTTGGGGGTCTGGCTCTGCTGGCTTGCTGGATCTCAGGGCTCTCGAGTCTCTTGAGCTCTGGCTTTCACTGCTCAGAGACTGGCTGGGTGTTGGTCAGTGAGTGGTCAGTGTATAATTTGTTTTCTTTTCCATTATTTTCATTACATATGAGTCATAGCAGTAGTAGTAGTAGCAGTAGTAGTAGT
>NW_010224757.1:0-8651 GCF_000690775.1 Eurypyga helias
AGGTGCAGGACCTTGCACGTGGCCTCACTCCTGTCAGAGGAGAGCTGATATCCCAGATGTGCAGGGACAGGAATAACATCTGACCAAAAAAAGAGACCACCCACACACTCATGTCCATTGTACAGAGAATTCACCATGAATGCTCATACCTGACCATCCTGCGAAGTGGTCAGATCAGCGACAAATGAGCATCTCTGTTTTGGAGTGCTCTGCTGAGCTAAACGGGAAAAACCTCCCTGGAGCTTGTTCATGCCCGATTTTAATAGCAGCAGTCTCATCTTGGTTTGTGGGGCTTTAATTGTGCCCGTCCCATTAGTGCTAATGGACTTATGCACCTGAAGTTCTGCTCGTGGAGATGAGACTATAAATCTGGGGTTACAACCTCATTAAAGCTGTTTATTTCATGTGTAATAGCCCTTTTGCCACCAGGATACCTTAATTCATTACTTTATTTGTCCCTTTGAATGAGGTCCCTTCATTTCACGATTGTAACTGCCTCTCTGTGCCTTGCCCCAAGATGACCACTTGTACTTTTCTCCATCTCTATTGCTCAGCGTGGCAAAAAAAAGCCAGGACCCATCTCCTGAGAGTTATTGGGAGCCTGATATGGAGAATATTTTTATTTTTTAATCTGTTAGGCCTCACCAATTTCTGTATTGTTTTTCATTATAAGTGCTGGAGGCTGCTACTACACTATGTTCTTTCTCAGTGTAATTTACCATCGTTTTTGGAAATCCAGCTGTACTCAGCGCTTCCCTAAGAGCAGCGAGCATGGTGGGAAGCATGGTGAGAAGCCAGGCTCATGCTGGAGAAGGTGCGTGGGCACATCAAGGCATGAGCTGCTGTGACGCTTGGGAAAAGGCTCTTAAATATGAGCACGGGCAAGAGTGAAAGTGGGAAAGCCAGGGGAGGACTGGGGCTGGCAGAACTGGAGAGAGCTCACTTTCCCAAAGAACAAGTGCCACAAACTGATGGGATGAAAAGATGGGTTTCCCTGGCTGTCAGAAGTGGAGTCAGGTTAGGCAGTTTACAAAAGAGGGTGGTTTGTGAAGGGGTGGAGTGTGCTGATGGCAAGCAGCCCATGAGGAGCACTGGGCAGAGGAGATGTCTACTTCCATCCCACAGGAGAAGAAACCTCTGACAAGTGAGTACCACATCTCTCGTATCCATTTTATGAAGATGGATACCTTGGTCTTCTGCTGTCTTGTGGTTTTTTCAGCATCTGAATCCTGTTTGCCTCTGAAGGGCAATATGTACCAGAAAAACAGGACCTTTTCTATTTCATCACAAATAGCAGATATCTAAAAAAATCAAATTAAACAAAATAATTAAAAAAAAGGTTTTATTCTAACTGGCTTTGTTTTAAACTTCTCATTTTTCAGCAAGGGTGATTTTGTCCCTACTGATCTTTGAGAGCTTTGTCATCTCCAAGCCAAGACTTCTGTGCTGGTTTTGCTGGTATAGAGTTAATTTTCTTCTTAGTAGCTACCATGATTGAATTTGTGCTGAAAACAGTGTTGATAACACAGGGATGTTCTCGTCACTGCTGAGCATTGCTTACACAGAGTCAAGGCCTCTTCTGCTCCTCACACCACCCCACCAGTGAGGAGGCTGGGGGTGCACAAGAAGTTGGGAGGGGACATACCTGGGAGAGCTGACCACAACTGACCAAAGGGATATTCCAGACCATATGATGTCATGCTCAGCACATAAAGCTGGGGAAAGAAGAAAGCGGTGGACATTCAGAGTGATGGGGTTTGTCTTCCCAATTAACTGTTACACGCGATGGAGCCCTGCTTTCCTGGAGATGGCTGAACACCTGCCTGCCCATGGGAAGTGGTGAATGAATTCCTTGTTTTATTTGCCTGTGCATGTGGCTTTTCCTTTACCTGTTAAACTGCCTTTATCTCAGCCCATGAGGTTTGCCACTTTTATTCTTCCAATTCTCTCCCCCATCCCACTATGGGGGGAGTGAGTGAGCGGCTGTGCGGTGCTTAGTTGCCAGCTGGAGTTAAACCATGACAACTTCCTACAGTGGTTAATAGGCCAAGTGGCCATCACAGGTTGTCTTAAAAAGACTGTTTTACCAAAGACATGAAGTCTGAACACTATAAACAGGGTATAAGAAGGTTAACAATCATTTGAGAAGTTTGTTTCTTCTGGTATGGAAGGGTTGGAAAACCTGCCTTAGGCTCATGTGCCTAGATTTGGACCTTCATGAGTGTTGTGCTTTCAGCAAGGTAACACAGACGCTACAGGGAGGACCAGGGGGAAGCGTGCACCTGCCTTTCAGCCAGTCCAGTATGTCAGAGAGCAGTGGAGATGGGTGCGCAGGAGCTAGCTCAGAAACAGGTTATGTGTCAAAAGCACTGGGAGGAAGGTGATCATTTAGAGGATAAGCAAAGGGTGGATCATTTTGGAAAGTCTTTTAGTGGGGGAGAGGAAAAGAGGGGGAATGAGAGAGGAGCAGATCTATTTACTACAAAATTAGACGACTTGAAGAAATACCCATATGGGAGGAAGGCGTTAAAGACATGCAAATGTGGATTTTCATATTGAGTGGGAAGAATGCTGCATGAAGGAAGCTGAGCAGACTGGAGCCAATGATGAGCAGTCTGCTACAAGCAGTTGGACAACATTGATGAGCTGGGAAGAGAAAGTAGAGAGTTGAACAGAGGTGAGGATAAATGGAAATAAAATTGATGCAATAGGAAACTTTTTTTTGTGGATAGTAGTTACTTAGTTCACAGATGACAATGTCTTCTGGAGTATCAGAGTGTGTCCTTGACAGTTAGGTCTGCAAAATCAGAGCCCAACCGCTCCACCAAGGTCTCAGTGCTCATTGCATCTCCCAGCACCATCCTGTGTAGTCCTGTGATTCCTGTTTCTGTTCATGCATGTGAGTCTCTTTCTGAATAAGCCTGAAAAACATTGCAGAGCTTCCATTTCATTTTTGCATTCCAATTTTAATGTGCAGCTCACTGAGTTAATTTGCAAGGGTGGTTATCATGGTTTGAAACACCTCATTTGGAGGTGGATCCAGATGAGACAGCAGCAGGTATTGAACTTGGTGTTGTGCATTGAAATAAGAACCAAAATGGAACTTTACTTGTTCTTTCCTTTTCTGTTTTATTTTCTTATTCATTTGAGTAACTAAGGTGCAGATTGCCCCTAAGTACCTGCTTCACACAAGACCGCATGGTACCCTGGGAAACTGGACCCACAGAAGCCACCTTAGAGGTGTTTTAAAGACTCAGTTATTAGAGACAGCTCTGAGATTTCAGGTGTACTGAATGTTTTTGTCTGTTCCACTGTGATAAATGTATGCCTGCCATTGGCACACATACAAGCTATGGCATCGCAAACACAGCCAGTATCCAGGCACAGCTCTCCCTCTCCCCATCCGTAAATGAGCCCATCATTTCTCAGCCGTCTCTCCGTGCCCCGCTGGCAAGGCAAACAGCTAAGCTGGCCTTGCAGTCATTCAATTTGTGCAAGCCTAGGGAGAGGGAGAGAGTGAGGACCCTTCAGTCGAGGGCTCTTCAGTGAAACTGCTGCCTCTACCCCTTTTGTGATAATCACAGACATTTGTCTATTAAAAGAAACAAATTCAGACACTGTCAGTTTGTACCAACTTTTGTTCTTCTGCGCTGATCTGGTTTGTTGTTCTAGAGCTGTGCAGTTTTTTGTTGGTTTTAAGGGGTTTTTATTTTTGACCCAATCAGCACAAAATAGTAGTGACAGTAAAAATCAGGCCATTTTATTTTAACATCTGGCTTTGAGTTGAGTTTGACATTGGCAGGGAATAAATAAAGGCATTCTGTTTTTTCCCAGTGAAACAGTATTTTTTTTCCTTAATTTTTTCCCTGGGCATTTAGGTGTGTACTGTGCTCCGCAGAAGGTGCATCCATAATCCATAGTTCCTCACAAAACTTTCCTAATTGTGGGCTGGGCAGGATAAATCTTTAGCAATCAACCTGGCAGTGGAAATGTTGCCGGGAGCCACCACCCAGGGAGCACCTATTCCTCGACCAGATCCAGCAGTGCTGGAACCACCAAGATCCTGGCTGCCATGCCACCCGGGCAGCTGGTTGCTGGCCCGGGCAAGCCTGCTGCTGAGGCCACACAAGCTAGCTTTCATCTCGAGGCTACCGCCTGCAAAAAGGGCTCGTGTGCCACTCGCCCATGGGGTGATTCATCTCAGCCTGCTTCTGCTGCCTGTGCCAGACCTGATCATCTGGGCATCTCTCAGTGAGGTGTGCGATGGTTAAGGGACCAGATGTCCACCTACTTTTGGATGAGACGTCTGTGCCCTGAGCTCTGAAGACTGCAAGGGGGCACAGGGTTACTCGCTCGGGTATAGACAGACCTTCAGGCCAATGAATACAGCCTCTGGTACCTCCAAGATCGCATTAGGGTTGAGGGTCCCACCTTGTTTTGTCCTGGCTCACTCATATTTTCTGGATGCCCTCTAAGTGTAGATGAGATCCATCTCTTCATCCCGGGCATATGCTGCTCTGAATTCCCACCTGGAAATGTGAACAGAGAGAGAGTGCACACAAGGAGTGCCCTTGCCGAGCTGTGCCACCCTCAGCAGCAGGTACCAGCCGGTGCCTTGCGTGTGCGCTCCTGCATGCTCTGAAAATCCAGTCCTCACTGATAAACAAGCTTTGAAATATGGTACGTGCCTGTCCTGGGGAGAGAATCGTGTTGGTTACATGAAGTGTATCATGTTGCCGGCTTTGTCGATATTTTTGTATAGCTACAAATATTTTCTATCAAGTTTTATTAAGTGAGACCCACATACTTCTTCCAGCTGCGACCGTGCGGTCTGTTCCTACATAGCTGTTCACCCCGCCCTTGCTCAGCAACACTTCACAGTCATGCTGTGGTGCAGATGAAGAATTTGGGTTTGAAGCTGGCAATCTGATTCCCATTAAAGCTGTATGGAAATTTGCCACACACCTGCCTAGGAAGCTGGAATAAATAATTCAGTGCTGCGCAGCAATACCTAATGGCAAGCAGATAACTTGGATAACCTTGTACTGGGTTAAGCTCCTCAGTGCTCTGGCTTTTCATGACAAGAGAAGGGAAAAACCCGAAGACTGACGTGGGGATGTTAAAAAGGGCTGTGGACTTCCTCCCTCTTGGAATGAGCTTTCAGTCTTTCCTTTTGGAAGGGACTGACATCTGCTACAGTTGAAGAATGCAGCAACGAGAGCAAACTGTGAGACCCAGTATCGCTCACTGGGGACAGTCGGCAGCAACGAGACGGCGGCTGAGTTAATTGCTACATGTTAATAGCCATACAAGGCAAAAAGAAAAGTGTGCAAATCTTTGTGTCTGACTCCCATTTTTGGAAATACCTTTGGACTTTAGAAGCAAATGGCATAAGTAAGAATGTAGACTCTTCATTGTGTGGATCACTTTTGCAAGGAGGGCCACCTTCATTACGTATATCTATTACCCATTAACTGTGGGAGCAACTCTGCTACAGGCATGACTGGTTTACCCTCGCTTGGATGCAGCTACAGATGTTTTGAAAGCTAGGCATGACAGAGGTCTGGGGAGAAAATTCCAGGTTTAGCTCCTGGGCTGCTTAGGAAGTCAGTTGGTTTTATTGGTTTCCTTGTGCTTTCTCACTGTTGTTGCTTTCTACATGCCTATGGACACCTGGAGATTAATATCTGAAGTTAGAGCAAGAGTCATCAGATCTAACTGCGGTTGTTTAATTTTATATTTTATAGCTCTAAAAGGCTAGGCATCTTGCATGAGAGGTGGAGCCATCACGTTTTTCTTTTGGTGTGCACAAGTTAATCTATGAGAAAATAGTATTAACAAATACCGGCTTACATTTAAAAAAGCCCTTGATTTGCACAAAATTATATTAGCTTTTTGTCTGCAACACCTTTTAATATCATTGTTTCTTATTCCTGAAAGAAAATGGATCCCTGCCTCCAGGCTTTTGGTGATCTGTAAATTATGCTGGAGACCATATATCTGATTCAAAAAAAAAAACTCCAATACACGGTGCAGCTTGTTAAAACAGATAATCTAATCTTGCTAAATATATGAATAGATTAAGAGTGTAGTAACTTTAACGACTCAAGTTTGTGACTCTGGGCTCCAATGACAGCTCTCTGCCTCCCACCCTCTTGCCAAGCCTACAAGTGCACCCACAGCACAGCAGATTGCATCTGTTCCTTATCACCAAAAGCTAAAACTCTATCAGGTGGATAAAGACACCTGTTAATCCTCTGCAACCCTTTCACCTACAAACTTGCTGTTGCAGGCCTGATCTCAAGTCGGGGAAAATAGGATAAACCCTGGATGACACCAGGTATGCCAAGCCAAGCTGAGGAGGTACCTCGTTGCGGACTTGATTCCCGTCCCCGCTGCGCTGCCCCAGCTGCCTCATGGGGAGAGAACCCCTGGCAGGAGGAATAGGTGGTAGCTCCAAACATAGCCTTGCTTCCAAAGCAAGCAGGAGAATGGCTGTAGATGCAGGCAGGAAGATTTGCCGCACGGGAAGGTGTCATTCTCTTACGGTCCCTTTCCAGCGCTGTGAACTCCCTGGGCTGATGTAAATAATAGCAGTGAATTAAACAGAAGTGGTTTCTACTATTACATAGCTATTATAATTATTTCCAAGCTGTATGGCAAAGAGATTTTTCTGGCATGTCTGTGCTCAGAGGGAAACTGTAGGTAGGTCTGTGTGCTCAATTTCAGCATTTAATCTTGGGACAAGTAGGTTAACAAGTAGTCTCTCAATGACATTACAGTATATTGTGTTTACGATGTCAAACTAAGGCCATTCTGATTTTTTGACTTCTATAAAACACCCCATATACTGTACTAGGAAATAGTCACTTTCTTACATATGATGTGCCAGGTTGGTATAGTGAGACAGTTTTGGTACATTTCCAAAGAAACTAGACTTCTGGGATTTTTTATTTCATTCCGCCCAATGCAATCTGATCTACTGTGGGTCCCATGTGAAGTCGGTTTATGTTCCTTTGGCCACACAACCCCACATGATTACTAGCTGACTTTCTTGGCTCTTGGAAAAACTGTCAGGCAATTTTTTGATGTTAGCCCCAAACAAGGAGAAACAAGGAGTTTGCTGGTCCTGGTTCTGTACACAAATAGTGGGGGGAAAAAGCACATCTTCTCTTTAAATGAAGTGTCATTTAAAAAATCATATAAACCTGAACTATGATTTTCTTCTGTCTGAGCAATTAGAAGACGCACGGGTTTTTTTTTTTTTTTGAGAAACAACATTCTCATACCTGTAATTGCAGACTGGAACAGATCTTGAAACAGAAAAATATGCTTTACTAATAAAATCTATCAATCAGCTAAACATGCATACCCAATAACTCCTAGGAGGTCATGTTAACTGCTCACTGTAAAACTGTGAGGTCTGTAGCACTTGAAAATACTTTTTATATGTTATTATTTCTTAATCTTTGTTTTCATTTGGTGATGTCAGGATGCCAAATTTATAAATAATGGGGTCCTTTCACCTTTTATTTAACTACTGCATGAGCTGCATCCCATTGCTTGCAGATATGCCGTAATTCCATTGCACTGGACACCCTTCAGATCAGGCATTTCTTGCCCCTCTCCCAGGCAGGGGAGGATGGCTGTGTAGATTCTGTAGTGGGTAGGTGAAGCAGCATCACTGCTGGAGCTGTAACGCTGCCCTCCGGGCATCTCAGCACAGTGGGGTCAAGTCCTGCCGCTGCTAATGCTACTGACCGTGGGGGATTCAGGAGCAGGGTGGGGAAATCTCTTGAGGAAATTTGACTCAAGATGCAGATTTTGCAGCTTAAACCTACTTCTGTTGCGATGCCTGTGCGTGATGTAGGGACAGTGGGGAGGAGGTGGCACATTCCCGACTGCCGTGGGAGAAGGTGCAGGCAGGCTCTGGAAGCCGAAGTCATAGCTGTGCCCTATTTCATAGTGTTTCTCAATCTTTTAAAAATCAAAGGACCAAGCAAGCCTTTTTGATCTGAGCACCAGCAGCCAGGGAGTGAGCGGTGCCTGTGGGCAGGCGCTGACATAAGTGTCTGCCAACTGCATGGGATGGTGTGTGTGCGTTTTGGTTTAGTTTCTTAATTGTTTTTCTGCAATCAGTTCACAGACCACCTTCTGGTGCCTTACGGATTGCAGGTTGTCCATGAGCCCCATGGAGCAATGCTGAGCTGGATGACTGTTACTTACAAACTTAGGCTGCACCGGAGGCATTATAGATTTATGTGCTGTTACACATATTCCCTGAAATAATCACCTCTGTCTCGAGTACTTTGATACTGATAAGTGACTGAAGTAGAATCTATGGTTCCTATCTGGCCCTACATGCCTTGTTTTGCAATTATCCGAATAGTTTCCTCGTATAAGCTTAGATTTAGCAATTACTTCTTTGCAACGGTCTACATTAATTCAGACATTGCGTCCAAGGGTTTTATCGAACGTGTGCATTTCAGGTGAAATGTTATAAACCTTCCAGCTCAGTAATAATTTTTGTGAATTAAATGAAGGAATTTTTTAATTTAACATTTTAAAAATATGCTTAAATAGTATGGGGTATTTTCAAAGTGGCTGCAGACAGGAAATTGGAAGGTGGATGCTCTCTTTTTAACCCATTT
>NW_010224757.1:8694-10283 GCF_000690775.1 Eurypyga helias
CTGTGTGTTCTTGGCTTGCTGAGCCTGCTGCTTCACAGGGAATGTAAGGATGAGGGTAGGTGAAACTCGGGCAGGAGACTGGCAAGCACATCTGCGTGACTTCGCCCTGCAGAGAGCTGTGTGCTGCTGCCATCCTGCACCCCTGTGGGCTGGGGTCCACCTGGGAGACCTTTGTTTCCGTTGCATCAAATCAGTGAGAGCCCGTGGACGTTGGAGTGTTAGCTGCTGGTCACCGGCTTAAAATGAAAATCCCATCTTCCCCCAAGGAGGAGCTGACAGATGCACCAGGGGTCTGGTAGGATGCATGGCCAGGGCAGAGGGTGGGAAGTGCCCAATTTACATCACTCTATTAACTGCTGTTGTTTATTGTGACCAAGGCCTCGGGCAAATACTAAGAAGCAGCTGCTGTTGCCTCCAAAAGGCATCGTGTGCCCATGTTTAATGAACAGCTTGTGGCTTTGGGCTGAGACCTTGCAGTCCTGTAGCCGTGGTGGGTTCCACTCCCAGCATCCACCTCCATGTGGGGCAGTCCCCAGGAAAGGTGGGCAATGATATGGTAATGATGATGAAAAGGTAAATCAATTATTATGTGTGAAAATGGTGATTAGCAAGCAGGTTACTGCTTACTAGCCGAAATTTTAATGTGTTTGGTCAGGCCAATTTTTTCAGAAGTGGCTGATGCATGTAATACTTGATCTCTTGGGTACATACATCTCATTCTGGGAGAAGAATCACTGGCTGAAGTGATAGGTCTGGCCATGCTGCAGTAAAGCTTAACCTCACTTGTGAACAGCCACTGTAAAAACATTTGGGGCATGTGCTGCATTTTAAGCATTGATGTCGAGGCTGTTTTTGTTGCTGTTTCAAAACACTGGAAGAGACAAGGCAACAGGATTATATAGTTCTCTGACTCCCTTTTGCTTGTTCCTAATCTTAAAGAGATTTTTTTTTTCCCCAGTCATAAATAGCATTCTTTTCATTTTCTTTTAATTTAGTCTCCCACTTTGGATGTCAGATCTGGTTTATATACTCAGTATACACACACATTGCTTAAAATAGAGGGATCCTGCTATTTTTCCTAGATACTTTGCAGCCCATTCCTGGTTATAGCAACAGCAAACCTACGCAAAGAGTAATACCATTCTGCCCTGCCAAGTACTTGACTTGCAGCAGAGTTGGTGTGGGCAGCATTGGACGTCTGTGCTCTCCTCATACCAGTGCCATAACTAGGGAAAGCTAAATCTTCAACACAGATGAGCAATTAGGATCATTTTGGCCAAAGGAGAGGATGGGGAAGGGAAATCTTCTCACCTGGTGTGTAGGAATGTGGACTCTCCTGTAGTCAGTTGGAAAAGTGATGGTGCAGCAATTTTCTTGTGTAGCTGTTGATGCTGATTATTTTCTTTAAGCATCACTTTCTGTGAGCACAGGAGAATCTCAGGTTTCACTTTGTATTAGAGGAAGGTAATTTTCTAAGCAATACTTCAAGTTTGTTGAAAAAAACCCTTGAGAGCAAAACTTCAAGGCTCAAAACCCATAAGGTGAACAGGAAGAAACCCCCAGGGTACTATTATCATAGAATCATAGAA
>NW_010224758.1:0-1950 GCF_000690775.1 Eurypyga helias
CAACACAAACCAGTCTGTGATTCTGCAGTTCTCAGCCTTACAGGATACTCAAGTCTTTCCATCACTCAGAACATTTTGGAAGTAGTGGCAGGAACTAGATATTGCACAACTGTCCATTTTGACAAGTTCTCATTAATGTTTTATTAAAAACTCGTCTGATACGTTTTTATCCTGTTTCATTATGTCAGGTGTTTCGCCAGGGGTGTTGCATTAATCTCTTTTACAACATAAACCATCTGTATTCTTGTTTATACCCTTTACAGAGTTTACCAAAATTTATCTCACCTTTTCATATTAATCTGAATTCTTACAGACTGTTAATATTCTCAGATTTTAGTTATTTTTTTTCTTATTACACTACTTGTCTTGTTGAAAATGTTTTCAGGTCACCTTAATGTTTTGTTTCTAAAAGTTGGAAGAGATAGAGAAATGAAAGTATTTTAAAACCTCTTACTCCCTGTTGTTTTGCTCTTTGAGACTTGTTTTATTTGAGACTTCGCTATGGCCCTATAAGGGCACCTGCTATTTTTCTTTAATTGTCTAGTTTTCCAGATAAATGAAAATGTAATGAAAAATCAAAACTAAAGGTTTCTGGCGGTCCTTCATTTAATGTACTGACTGAATCGTATCTGTGAAAAATCAGGTGCATGGAAACACTCCTAGTTCATATGCTGGATCAAAGTCACTGATTTAAAAAACATAGCTTTAAAATCATTTTTTTTCTGTATTTTTAATTATCTTTCTTGAAACTTCATCTTTGTATTTTTCCTGTGGTTGGTTTTTTTTTTTTTTTTTTTTAGCTGGTAGCAGTTTTTCACTTGTACCTCTCTCTGGATCTAGCTCTAACTGCTGTGACCTGTCTGTTTTCCTGTGCCTGTTACCTCAAGTCAAAACCATTGCTCAGCTTCTCATTAAAAGTAAGAATCACTTCTCAGTAACCTGAGGATCTTTTAGCAATAAGCACGTGTGTGTTTGGTACTATGGGAATGACTGAGAGAGGTGAAATTAAGTGTTGTTATTCCTTTGTGGAATCGGAAGGGACAAGCAGATTCCTATGAAAGCAAAAATCCTTATTGAGGAAGATAAAGCTCCTTTACTAGCAAACCTGACTTAGAGTTTGTGGGGGAGTTTTTTTCAAGGTAAGTGAAGTTGATTTTAGTTTACTCAACTTCTGTCAATGTATCTAAGGAAGAACATGACTCGGTTTTGAAAGGGGGAAAAATAGATTTAAGGGAAAATAAATCCTAGTGGTTTAATGCCTTGGGTAGCTGTTACCATGTACATTGAAGGTTCATGCTTCAGGAATGTGTATAGGAGCCGGGCGTGATGTAGCAGGCTGCAAGAGGCAGGGTTTCTGAGTTGGTAGATTTGGGTTGTATCCTCCTCTTCCCTGGGGAAAACTTGGTGATGGGCGTTTCTGGACTTGACACTCGCTGGATGCTTGAAGAGCAAATACAAACACACATAAGTCAGTTATTCCTGCGTGTTTCTGTGGGCGTTGGGTGGAAGTACCGGAGTCGCATCTTGCCTTGTGGAATCTGAAAGATCCAAAGCTCTGAATCGGGTTCACAAAAGTGAGGCTTTAGAGAAGAGCAGGTAACTTCCTTTTGATCTCTTTGACAGACCAGAAAGAAAAAGTTGGAGTGTAGTTGAATTTGGTGGTTTTTTTCTTCTCCAGTTTTTGGTGCTAGACGCCTCTAAGTGGAGGCTGTGATTTTTGATTAATAGTCCGATTTAAGGGCTTTTAAAAGGAAGAAGAAAAGGCTGGTACCGTCAGGGCGTTCTCTGCAGCACTGCAGGCTTACTGCCTGTGCCGTGGGCTCCCGGTTGTTCCCCTGTCAGTGTCGGAGACCCTCAGCTCATCGCGACCGACCCAACTTGGTGTGGGCGTACCCGAAGAGCGCCGGGGCCGCGGGCTGTTGGTGCCGGCGGCTCCCGAGCGGTGGCCGC
>NW_010224759.1:0-8080 GCF_000690775.1 Eurypyga helias
GGAAGGTGTCCCTGCCCATGGCAGGGGGGGTGGAACTAGATGATCTTTAAGGTCCCTTCCAACCCAAACGATCCTATAATTCTATGGTTCTAATTCAGACCTACTAGAGCAAATTGTAATAACTTCACAATCCTAGTGTTTTTGTGTTTTTAACTATGTGCTTATATTCTGAAATTTCCGAGGAACTATATGAAGTGAGTATGTTTAGAGTTTTGGGAGTGGACAAGAACAAAATTAAGCTGAGGGGACATAATAGTACATTTAAAAGAGGAAAAATCCAAAACAGATTTGGCAGGAACATAATAAATACTAGCTACTTAAATGACAAATTCAACTTAATTGCACTGCATTAACCTAATACTTTAGTCATATGGCAACTTAAAAAGTTAATTGGGTGAAACAAAGATAGTAATAATTGACTGAATAAACATTGTGACTGTTCTATGTATATCTTAAGCAGAGAAAAGAATGCAGCACCTTTGAAGAACTACTCAAGAGAAAATGAGCAGTTTGCCTATGCTCACCTTTACTGTGCTGCGATCTGAAGCAGAGAAAAGAGAACCGTTCGGTAAATCAAGACTGAGGTTACTATAATGGCAAAAAGAAGATTATTTGACCTTGTATTTTTCTTAATTTAAAAAGAAACAAACAAAAACTTAAAATGTATTTTATAATCCCACCAGAGCAGTGGACACTAGCGTATAAATACATGCACTCCTTCCCTATTTCTTTCTACCAGTTGTTCATCAGCACAGAAACATCAGGGAGAAACTGAGATTCTCTCCTTACTGGTCATTAGTAATGGTTTTTTACACTAATGAGCAGCAAGGAGAGAATTCGAGTTTTGAAAAGTATCCACAAATATTATGCAAGACCTGTAGATTTATTCCTTTTGTCCACACATAAATTTCAGGTTGTGGGCTACAGTCTAGACCCAGAAGACCTAAGTGACCTCAAGATTTTTGATGGCAATGCTAATCACTGTCTTATAAATAATGCTCCAGATTAGCAAATGAAGCTGCAACAACCTCACATCCATCAGACTGCTGGGTTTGGCCCCTGTTATCATTCATTACAGATTTGTCTGTATATAAAAGAAAATTTGATTGCAAAATTGTTTCCTTTTGTCTTAACTGAGGAAAAGGTTATTGAAAATGATACTACTACTTAGAATTACAGGTGCTGTTGCCAAGATACCTGTAGTCTATATTCTCACATGTCATCTGTATATATTCATCCTTTCATCTACCAAAAGTGGACTTAAGTTCCCATTGGTTAACTCCAGCAAATGCATTGGTTATGCTGAAGTAGTCCAGTATACCATCTGGTGTAAATTATTTCACTTAATTCTTTGTCTCTTTGATTAGTCTTATCACACATATAACATTACAGAACACAGCTTTAAAGTATAACTGATGGATTTGTACAATATTACCATTTTAAGCTAAAAATAGCAAGAATCAGTTATTGTCATCTCTCCATTCTCTGTGATACTATCTGTTAAATGAAAAGCCTCCAAGAAGTTATACTTCAGGTCTGTTAGAGGTGTCATCCCTATCAATTTATGCCAAAGGCCAAATAGGCATGCTCATCTGAGCATACACTAAACAAAATGGAGTACTTCATTAAAGAGACACTTTTGTTGTTTGAGAGTCACTTAGAAATGCAACTATTTTATTCTCTCACAAAGTAGCTCAGATCATGTGCTGCTTTGTTATGTCTATTTTCCAGGAAGTTGTCAAGTCAGTTACAGAGGTTTTAATGGCAATATTTTAGTTTATACTGCAAACTTCAAAATTAATTTGTCTATTCAGATAATTCAGATTATTTGGGTTCCCAACCAGCCTATCTGTGTGCATGGAAACAAGCTCTTTGTCATATAACCTAGCATCCTTCTGGTGTTTATTTCTGATAATTGTTAAAATGGCCTATGTGAATATATCTCTGCATATCATTTCATTCTACAATGCTCATAAAGCAAATTGTTCAGGGGGATTGGAATTAAGTGAGCTTCAACGTCTCTCCCATCCCAAACCATTCTATGATTCTCAGAACTATTTTGCTTTATTACAATTATATGCTTAAAAGAATTAGTAATATTATTTGAGATTCTTGGTGTAAATTGTAACCTTTTGGGGATCTTTAAAAATGATAATCGAGATTATTCTCTATGGAAATTCTCTTTACTTTGAAAATATAGTTTTAGAATACAAATGTACGCTACATACACTATAGAAGTATTTATATGTCCTTAGTGTATATTGCTTATGTGTTAGGTCATGAAGTTATGCATGTATAGCAGTGACTGAAGTGATGATGCTGAAACAATCATTTCATTTTTCTTCTCTAGACTAAAGCAGTTAAATGCCTCTTTTCAATTCTTGGGGCATGCTTGTGGGAATGATAACAATGACAAAGAAATGCAATATTAATTAAACAAATATTGAGTAATCTTTCCTAGGCTTATTTCTCTAACTTTGGGTATCCATAGAGGACTTTTATAGTGGGTTTTTTGTTTGTTTGTTTTGTTGTTTTTTGAGTTTTGGTTTGGTTTTTTTTTTATCTGTGTTGAGGAAAACTGTTGCTGTAGTGAGAATGTTTTGAAAAATACTGGATACACTACTCACAAAAATCCCAATAGGAAAGTATGCTATGTTTTTTTCCAGGTGGGAAATAAAGTCGCTCCAGTAAATTGAATTACAGACTGATTTTCAAGGGCAATCAGAGTGTACACTGTTATGTCCGAAACCTGGAAGTATTGAGAACTTCAACAGAAAATGCTAGAACTACACACTGAAATACATGTACCATTCTGTCAGGAGCATGGAATTGTTCTCATGCAGTTGAGTGGGGTTTGCTGGAATATAATTTCTGATGCATCCACCTGTATCTTTTATGTACTCAGCCTAGATTTGGTTCTTTATCTTTAGACATCAACATTTGAAAAAAAAATCATATTATATCCTCAAATAGTTTAAAGTTACCATCAGAAGCCGAGTCATTTTCTGAAAAGAAGGGTTTTGTGCAACAGAAATAATTCATTCTAGAAAAAGCTCATGCCAGCCCAAAGATTTCTGTGAAGAAAACCTGCGCTGTACCTATAATGAAACTGAAGCTCTCTCTCTCTAGATAACCACCTGGGAGATTTGAACTGTGGAGTTCTATTCTGCTATAAGTGTAATTTAGTGAGCTGGAATTCAAGCATCTCTATTAACAATTCTGTCACTTCAGCTCTCCTTTTCCTTGGATTGTATTATAGGTGTCCAAAAAAGAACTGTTCTATTTTGAGTAGAAGAAAAAATTATTATTGAACCAACTCAAACTTTGTGTTTCTACCAAGATTCTATCTATCTTTCTATCCCTTAGAACCTATTGTTTTGCACTTTTTATGACAAATCAGTCTAACACCTGAGAAGATTTCTATAGTGCTAGTCTATATGAATTTTCAAATATAGAAAGATGTGAGTAAATCCAAGAAGTTTAATTAAGATTTATTCTTTTTTAAGCTGCACAGGCTTAACAGCACAGATCAATTCCAGAATATATCTATAAATAGCACTACCTTACCTTTAACCATTTTTCCATTTCATCAGTAACTAGCAACATTCAATTGAACTGTTAGTACACTTTTCCAGAACACTTTCAGAATAGTCTTATTTATCCAAACCAGTTTGTAAATAAAGAAAAGAGAAGTGGGGAAAGAGGGTGGACAGAGAAAGCACACAAGCACATTTCCATAAGAACCCAATCCAAGTTTAACAGTAACCAATAAACCCTTTAACACTGTTTCAGACTTCCCAGAGAGAATAATAAAAACCCCAACACTCAATTATTTCTTATGGTTGTATAGTAATTCAGCACGGCACCACTACGGATGCAAAACAGCCAGCTCTTGACCTTTAAATAAAGCAATTAAGTTCTTTGCTAAGACTTTTTTGCATGCATATATGTCTGTATGCATGAAAGAGAGAGAGATTGTGTGCATACACTAAGAGAGAAAGAGAAAACTGACAGGATATGTATTTAAAAGATGCTCTTTACCTACTCCAGATGCTAGGAAATATGAACCCTGTAACTATTTTTAGAAGTTAATAAAACTTCAGTCTTTTTTAGGAGGCTTTTGTTAGACTACTGTTTAGCTAGGCTCCATCTTGGATGCAAAGGCTATACAAGTTATATCAGCCACTGCTGTATTAACGTGCAGGGGAGGAGATACATCCTATTACCTTGCCAAGTACTGCTTGACCAACAGTTATTCCTACAACAGGGAGAGTGTATAACCTTGATAATATATATTTCAGTCACTCCAGTATCTCTCCAAATGAGATATAGAATAAGGTAAGTCAGACCATCACAGTTTACCAACCAAAGAACACGGTTCTGCGCAATCTTCTTTCTCCTGTCTTTACTACCAGAGATACCAATAACTGTATGAAATGAAGGTATTTAATAAAAGCCCATTTTTTAAAGACTAATTCCAACATGTATTTAAAAATACTTTTTGCTCATTCTAAATGAGAATGTTAACTTCTTCACTATGCTAAAACAAACAAAAAAATCAAACATAAACCCAACAAAAAAGACATCTTTGTAAAATTGATAAAAAGACCCCAAATTTCTCAGCGCTTTCCAGCACACACAAGGGTGCTTTTTGAGATACATTAGAAGTCAGGTTTGTATCATTCAAATAATCAATGGATGTGTCATTAAACTAGGTGTTTCGTCCAGATCATATGATATTTACTCTTCAGAATACATACCGTAAGGAGAAAGAGTATTACTGATTTCAATTAAGCTAAGTAAAAAATTGCATTCAGTATGACTGAGGAGGACAGAAGTCATAATTACACAAAGTCAGATTTTGTCGTGCTTAGTGAGTAATTTAGTAATGAATTATTCTTATTTAAGGCTAATTAATTCTAAAAGGTAAAGGTTGGAAACCCCAGCCAGAAAGCTAGTTTAGTGAAATAGAGATTTTGCTACCAAAATAGTAGAATTCATCAGGTTCTAACTATTAAATATATTCAGGTAGATTCATGTACCAACTTTCCTGACTTTTAAAATTAAGAACCCACATGCTTTTGATGCTTAGATGTGTGGGCAATCCAAATAAATGGATAAATACAGTGACAGCCATGCTATCACTATGTCAATGCAGAATAAAATTTCTAGGATGGACACAGGCAATAAAGAGCGATGGAAATAGACAATAAGGAAGATAAAATGTGCAAACACGGAATAGCATATTTTCCATAATGTTTCTGGCCTTGGTTAAATCACAGGAATTACAATTCTCTGGCATTAAATTTTCAACAATGAATGGGTTTTTTTTTTCAGAGACAGAATTTCCTTTCTTTCCTGCCTGCATGCAAAAGTATTCCTTCAAACTCAGCTGTATGCTGGAAAACTCTTTTGTTAGTAAACGTGTGATTGACTGACATCATTGGAAGCTAATCTGGGCAGCCAGCTATTTGACTTGACATTTCAGGACAAGTAGAGATGTGAGAGAAAAACCTATTTTTCTTACCACGCGAAGAAGTTTGAAAAGCATTTCATTCAACACTTAATGCATTTTTTTATTATTATCGATGAAGCTTCCTCTGCAGACTTAATTTGCAATTTAGCTGTTATAAATATGTCCTATATGAACATTTAAATAAGAACATATCAACATTTTGTGTGCAGCTGTTGCTTCAACACATAGAAAAGATAAAAAAATGAAGCAAGAAGACATATTGGCTGCAGCAACTACATATTATATTCCTTAAGGCATCCAAGTCTGTGGTAACTTTTAGGTATATTATATTCTTCCCATAAAATAAGACTGAAGTCAGTTCTGCTACAAGAATGTAAAGAGTAGTCACTTAGATCGCTGAAACTGAAGCCTAAAATGTAAAGGCTTATTGCAAATGCTGTAAGAAACACCTAATACAGGTGATAAGTACTTGCATCCTCAGATATTTGGGAATGTTATAAATTTGACTCACTGACTGGGAAGTAAAACAACAGATAAAATTTAATATATGTGCCGCAACTGGATTTTGAGCTGAACATAACAACCCAAAGAGACTTGAAGTTGCGTGGCTTGTTGTTCATTTGTTATAAAAAAGTCTCAACACAGCCAGCAAAACCCAGGAATTTACAGGAAAGATACACAGAACAAAAGAAAACTTCATTCTGCTATTGCATGAACCCATGCAATGCTAGCGTATGGATTTTGTGCACAGCTTGGGTTGACATCACAGAAAAGATGCAGTAGAACTATTAGATACAGTAGAACCAGTGGAAATCAGGAAAAAGCCTGTGAGAAATATCAAGTATATGAAATGGCTTGTGCTTTAAGAACAACAAAACAAACTAAACATTCAGCTTGAAAGAGAGATAACTGATGAAATAAGACGGATGCCTACTTGTTCACAGGCAGCAGAGAGATGAATTGGGAATAACTTATCACCTTATCCTAGGAGGCTGGGGTGTTTTTACCTTGTAGTCTGAAAAGAAAATCTATTGTAGAAGGAAAAGCAAATTTCAGTTAACTGAAATACAAGAGAATTTTACAAAGTGGAAATTAACTTACTCTAAAATGTGAATCTGAAGTACTCTTAAAATCAAATAGTGTTTACATGAAGCCATAGAACATTCAAGATATGCTAAATATAACCATATCCTTTTCAATGTATTTATGAACCTTAGTATTGCACTGGGAATCTAATTATAATAAATGAGAATAAGGAACAAAAAGCAGAACTTTTGCCTATATCTAGCAACAATAAAAGCACATTGTCTCCTTGTAAATAAGATAAGTCTTTACTAAGTTCCATGATTTTATGGGGTCTTTTCGTTTGAAATCAACTTCCCTTCTGTTTTTATATAATTTCCCTATATTGACCCTGCCATTAAAGTTGGATATAGAAAAGAGACAGAAAGTGATTGGAAAGTCTATTATTAAGTTTTAAATTGTTAGGGTTTTTTTAAGGTAGTGTTTTTGGATCACATTAAATGGAGCACTCTGGAAAGTAGTCCAGAGGTTATTACTATTATCAGCCACTAACATTAAATATTTGTGTTAGAAATAGCTTATTTTTCTTTTTAGCCTTTCAATCAATGACACAAATATTTATTTCAAAAAGGAAACAAACAGCCTTCTAAGAAATTTGCTGAAAACTACTGGTATTCAGAATTTAAGAAAATTGTTGAAAGCTACTGATATTCAGCATTGTCTAATAGACTTCCAGCAGAATGGAATATTCTGAATGCAGTTTTAGTTTTCAAATTTTAAAAAATGAGACTTTCCTACTAAAAATTTATGACTGTCTATAACCTATATGTCTGTAGTGGTCCTTATTTAGTATTTCTGAAGCATCTGCTTATTCAGCAATTTTAGTAAAGGAAAAAGATACCATCGTTTTTGTAATTCAAGTGGCACAGAAAATGTCTGGAGGCAAAAACGTGTCCAATGATGATTTGGTAAAAATATAAGGGCTGAAAGTAGAAATAAAAACCAAAACTATTTCCAGATTTCAGGATGTAAGTTAGGTGAAATCTATTCTTAAGTGTTATTTTTAATTTTAAGAAAACTACGAATTATCAGATTCTTAGACAATACTGGGGTCCACAGTTACTGACAGTTATGATGGAACTAAATTCCCAATATTTTTCCTGTACTTTTCATGCTCAAAATATTACTTTCATAGGTTTTCCCATATTAAAGATATGATCTTAAATTATGCAGAAGACAAAAAGAAAAATCAGGAAAAAAAGGGAAGTGGCACAGGGGAAAGTGCTCCAAATTTTTACTTATTCTTATCACATTATTCACTGACCAGGAAAAGATAAAAGGTGCAGGTTTTGTTTGTTTGTTTGTAAAGGAGCTATAAGGTCTCCCCAGAGCCTTCTCCAGATTGAACAAGCCCAACTCTCTCAGCCTGTCCCCACAGGAGAGGTGCTCCAGCCCTCCTTGTGGCCCTCCTCTGGATGTGTTCCAACTGGCCTATATCCTTTTGATGTTGAGGGCTCCACAGCTGGACACAGTATTCCAGGTGGGGTCTCAAGAGACCAGAGTAGAGGAGGAGAATCCCCT
>NW_010224760.1:0-1465 GCF_000690775.1 Eurypyga helias
GGGCGGCGCGTGAGGCAGGGCCGTGATGGCCTCAGCTCTCCCCGCAGCGGCGCGGTGCTGCAGTGCAGGTGCACCGGAAATCCTTCCCGGAGCAGCTAAGAAATCAGGTTTCGGAATCATCTTTTCGGGTTCATCCTTCAAGTTCCTGAGGTAGTGAAGACAAATCTTGGGTGACCTGCACTTGAGAAAGGGCTCTCCGGTCCCTTCCCGGTCTGCCTGCAGGCACTGCCCTGCCTGCGAGGTCTTCGGTGGCTCTCTCCCGCGTACGCTGCGGGCGTCCTTGTGTCCGGTGTCCGGCTTGGGCTTGTTGAGAACATCCGGTCAGAGGGACTGGAATAAGCCTTAACCAGTCTTGCATAAAATGCTAAAGCTCGGGAATGATTTAGCTAGTTTTTTAATTGAAAATGGCCATTTGTTTTCATGTTAGGCAGTCCGCCCAGCCAGCCTTGCAGAGTGGCGATACACACCTCACAGTATCTCTCATTGCCTCTGCGGTAGCCTTGTATGCTCTGTTGTGTTCTTGTGGGGACATGGTAGTCGGGCAGAGCCTGGTGCAATTGTGACAATAATGCTGGCAATTAAAATGTGGTTTAACACAGAGACTAAGTAGATTCTCTCTATATTTATGGTGCCTTGGTACTGGCAATTGTAACTGGTATTTCATGGATTTCCAATACTTGCTTATACTTGGGTGCAGTTCTTGCAGTAAGCTCAGCCTTTGAGATCCTTACAGATTTGAGATCCTTGTGGAGGTGAGGAGGGTGCACAGCAAGCTCGCTACCCTGGACTTCAGGAGAGCAGACTTTAGCCTCTTCAGGGAACTGATTGGGAAGGCTCCTTGGGAAGAAGCCCTGGAGGGAAGAGGGGCCCAAGAAAGCTGGCAGGTGTTCAAGGACCTTCTCCAAGCTCAGGAGTGATGCATCCCAATGCCGAGTGAGTTGGGTAAAAGTGGTTGCAGGCCTGTGTGGATGAACAAGCAGCTCCTTGACAAAGTGAGGCAAAAAAAAACCTTCCTACAATGAGTGGAAGCAGGTACAGGTGGCCTGGGAGGATTACAGGGAAGTTGTCCAAGAAGTCAGAGATCAGGTTAGGAAAGCCAAAGCCTTGACAGAATTGAATCTGGCCAGGGACATCAAGGGCAACAAGAAGGGCTTCTATAAGTACATAGGGGATAGAAAGAAGATCAGGGAGAATGTGGGCCCTCTGAGGAAGGAAACAGGAGAGCTGGCTTCCCAGGATATGGAGAAGGCTCTTGTTGTTCCGCATCTCAAAAGACGAAAAACAAAAAGCCATACCCCCAGAGTCACTGCAGACAAGGGCAGGGACTGAAGCCACCCACGGTCAGTGAGGGCCAGGTTCGGGAGCGCCTGAGGAACCTGAAGGTGCACAAGTCCATGGGACCTGATGGAATACATCCATGGGTACTAAAAGAACTGGCGCATGGGGTTGCAAAACCTCTATCCAT
>NW_010224761.1:0-3249 GCF_000690775.1 Eurypyga helias
CGGCGGGCGGGCAGGTGCTGCCGCGAGCGGGCGTCGTCCCCCATCGAGTGAGCGGGAAGGGATCTCTCCGGAGCCGCGGCCGGCCCGCCGATGAGAAAAACACCCGCCCCAAGCCCGCACTGTTTGCCGTGGGGTTTGCCCTCTGGGAGCGGTGAGCGATTTCTGCGGGCTTTCCAAATAAACAGTGTGTCTTTAGAGTTTTACTGATTTTTTTTTTTTTCTTTAAGACAGTTCTCACGGGGCTCGGTGAGGTTTTGATGCTGCCTCTCTCCTGCTCATATCCGAGCAACACAGCAAATGGGAGGGTCGCCCCTGCTCGGGTAAGTAGACCTCTCTGCAGCCCCAGAAGACTCTCGGAAATACAGATTCAGTTTCTTCTCTTACTCTTCAGTATCAGCAAAACCCCAAAAGGCAGCCAGCTGAACAGGTGGAACTGTTTTGTGTTGTCCTTCACTGTTTTATGACACCCTAACCTGCGTGTTTGTGGCAAAAAATACCTTTTATCTTTCACAGGGCCCTGTCCCGCACGTGTAACGCCTGATGCTGCATAAGACAAGGGAGTGTTGTTTGAAGAATAATGGCCGTGAGGCACAGTGTGTAGCTCCCAGCCATACCTCGTAGTGCCTGACCACATACTCCCTGAGCACAAAGTGAGTGGTCCCAGACCTGTAGCTGGACATATTAAGGTCTGTATTTCCCCAGGTGCAAGTGAACTGGGACTAGCACCTAGAGAAGATACAGTTTTTTGGAAGGTGAGGAATTAGCCTGACAGTTCTGGCCTTCTCTCTGGGGAGCTGCACTGGACAGAGTGGGGTGTGGCGACATTACTGGGTACTGTGATGCTGCTGCTATGCTCCAGTGACAGTTTTCAGTAGAAACTGAAGTGATTTCATTATAGAAAGTCAGTTAAGTGCTTTGGGATTCTTGCCTGAGATTATAGAAAGAACATGAAGAGTTGGGCTTGTTCAGCCTGGAGAAGAGAAGGCTCCGGGGAGCCCTTATAGCACCTTCCAGTACCTGAAGGGGCTACAAGGAAGCTGGGCGGGACTTTTTACAAGGGCCTGTAGTGACAGGACAAGGGGTAACGGGTTTAACTTGAAAGCAGGTAGATTTAGATTGGATATCAAGAAAAAGTTCCTCAGAGAGAGGGTGGTGAAGCACTGGAACAGGCTGCCCAGAGAAGCTGTGGATGTCCCATCCCTGGAAGTGTTCAAGGCCAGGCTGGATGAGGCTTTGAGCAACCTGGTCTAGTGGAAGGTGTCCCTGCCCATGGCAGGGGGGTTGGAACTAGATGGTCTTTAAGGTCCCTTCCAACCCAAACCGTTCTATGGTCCTGTGATTGTATAAACCACCCTTCTTAGCTGGCAATACTATAGCCTTACTTTTAACATATAGGAAAAGAAAACAACAAACCTTTCACTTCTAATCAGAATAAAATGAATGTAAGAAAATATGAAATAGATAAGAACATTTCTCTACATTTCAGCTTTGTATATAACTTCTTTGTATGTTATCAATAGGTATAAATGTTAGAACTTAATTAAAGGTATAATAACAATTTGAGAGGAATATCCAGACACAGTCTGATAAATGTTTTATGTTAGAATGATAATTAACAATGTTAATATTTAAGTGAAAACTGAGAACACTTAATCTCTTTTGCATCTGAGCTATATGAAGATTTTTTTCTTTTTTCTGATTACAGTTGTCGATGGCCAACTTCTGCTATGTAACATGTCTAGCAAGCCTCAGTGTAAAGAGGCAAAGGCCCTGTCCATCATGACTTGTGTTCATTAAGGTAACTTCAAACACAGGTAAATTGCACTGGTATAAATCATATTTTATAGCTCTTTTGCTTGCATGCTATGAAATTGTGCACCGCTGCAATTATATCAGAAACTGTTGCTCGCTTCTGAATTCCTATGGGTGTAGCATTATGTTTTTCTCTCTATAGCCTCTAAACTGGCTCCATGAGTTCGTATTCCATGCTCTTCTCTATAATAGTTTTCATACAGCTTACATCATCATATGATCGGATGAGCCTTCCAGAAGCGTTACAGGATCAGAATCATACAATGGTTTGGGTTGGAAGGGACCTTAAAGGTTATAAAGTTCTAACCCCCCTGCCATGGGCAGGGACACCTCAGGTTGCTTGAAGCCTCATCCAACCTGTCCTCGAACACTATGGCTGTCAACTGTTGTCATATGTCTTTCACTTTCTTCTCTTTCTTAAAAGTATTGTTCAGGTTGGGTGTCTTTGGTTTCTGTGTTGAAATAAATAGATGTAGGAGCCTTCATTTGAAATGCAACACTATAAAATCTTTTTCTCCATGTTCTGGATCCAGTCTCTAGGAAAGCTGTTTACTTACATGGATAAATAGAAATAAAATTACATCATAGAATGATTTAGGTTGGAAGGGAACTTAAAGATTATCTAGTTCCAACTCCCGTGCCATGGGCAGGGACAACATTTCCTAAACCCCCAGTGAAAGGATTGTCAGGAAATATTTAACCAAAGGTTTTTTAATCACATTTGTAATCAGTCAGAAAGAATATCATGTTGTCAGAATTTGAAAGAAAAGTAAGAAAGACTGACAACTTTTTCTGCTAAATACAGTATTCTCATAATCATATAGGTAAAGAAAAAAAGTGTTGGTAAGCATTCTTTTCGCTCTCTGATTCCTTTGAATTAATTTTGAAAATACATAACTTAAGGAAATTATCATGGCCTATACTGGTGATGTTTTCTTTGGAAAACAACGTGTTGCTGCGTTAATAACGCCAGAGTGCTGTAATCCCTTCAAAACGCATACACTGTTGGCCTGAGTCCTGCAGAAGTATCATCAGTGAAGCATCTTGCTCTGCTTTGATAGGACTCTTTCGCAGCTTGGAATGGAACTGAGGTATGGACAGTGCTTAGTCAAACAGATCGAGTTTAATCAAGTTGCTGTTCTGTTGGACATGTGAGCTGAGCATGGAGGGTGCTGTACTGAGACTGTTAGAACATCACAGACCAAAGTGGATTGAGTTTGGCCAGACTCGGCGGGCAGAGTAAGTCAGGGTCTGTTGGTACGTGCTGCCTGAGCAGCTCGATTCTCTACAATGGTTATAGTCTCCTCCATGACTCAAAAGCACTGTGGAGTAAAGCACACACAAAGTTTTGGTTGGAATTTCAGCAAGTGGGTAATAGAGAGGAGGAGTCAACTGGAAAGGAAATAGGGAGATAATGAACAGGGTGGTGACTTTCTA
>NW_010224762.1:0-2208 GCF_000690775.1 Eurypyga helias
CAGTCTGTGATTCTGTGAAAACAGTAGAACAGAAAGTATCCATATGATTTAGTTTTCTGCAAGTCAAGAAGCAAAACTACGACCTTTCTTTCCAGTTGCTGTTGTCCACCCAGACAAACTGAACTATGAAACTTTCAGTTGATAAGTTTTTAAGTTCAAATGAGTGACAAAATCATACTGGCGTTCATACAGTGGTTTCCCCTTTTCACATCCCTGAAATGCAGTCAATCAGAATTGCCAGTTCTTCCTAAAGCAGGACAGAATTCATACATGCTAAAATTGTGTATATTATTCAGTTTGGGGAAGTCAGTGCTAGAAGCTTCCTTGTTTTAGCAAGGAATTTCTTCTTGAATTAACATAATTCCATAAGTTCATGAACTAGCTGTCAAATTTCTTGTTATGAAATTGAAACAATCGGACAGTAATTCTATAAGTTACAATGACTGTAAGAAAGAAAATCTTTAAATATATTATTCTGTGGCTGTAAAAAGGAATTCCCTTATGGAATAAAACTAATGATCTTATCCAATGTCAACAATTGATTATTCAGGTATATAACAGGGGAATGAGTCAGAGGAAAAAGTATGTAAATCAGGCTACAGAATACACACAGAGCACATTTTCCTGAGAAAGTACTTATAATCTGATGACTGTAGAAAGTAGGTGCAATGAATAATAGAAGGCAGAATACTACATAATTTCAGGTAGCTCACTGCAGCCAAGCAAACTGAAGAAAAAGCCTACGTAAGTGGTAGTTTAAATTAACTCACAAATAATGAAAAGTTAGCTGTAGTTTAGTAGAGTGTTTTAACATTTAGTACCAAAGTTTGTGGAATCTTTTTCAATTAGCTAAATAATAAGTATAGCTATGCCTGTTTCTCTGATTTCTGCAGAAGTTACATTAAAAATTACAAGCATACAAAAAAAAAATTATACGCACCTTGAAGGATACCAATTATGCACTTGACTGGAACTCAGGAGATGTAGGTCCCATTCTCAGATTTGCTAATGATTTCCTGAATGATATTGGGCAACTTATTTTTGGTTTCTGTGTTTCCCTAAATGTGCTTTATCTGTATTTTCTATACAGAATTTATCCGTACAGAAATTATTAATGGCAGAACTCTTGTTACTTTTCATACAGTGGAAAACACAATGGAACCTGATCTCAGTGGAGTGTATCTATGCACTAATTCCATAAACTACTTAATGACTTAGATAATGAACCTTCAGTGGCAACTAAGTGCCCTACACGTAAAATGCATCAGCTCTTTACTACAACTGCCAGCATGACAGTTCAGTTGCACGCAGGGAGGAAAAAAATTCCAGTGAACAGTGGGAAAGAAAGAGAAAAGACTGCTGAATCCCTGCTTTGATCTGCCTTGGTTGCAGCTGTACATGTCATCAATCCACCTCTCATCTTGTAGTTACTGGAGGGAAGCCTGGTCTCCTCTGTTGGCTGCCAGTTAGTATTCCACTTTCCACCATCACAGCCACAAAATTTGCTTCAAAGTTAACAGCACCAAAAATATATTAAGAGAAACACAATGAGAGTAATTAATTATAGTCTATTTCTCAACAAAAATAATGTTATTGAGTATGAATGAACTCTACACATCACACAAATCCATATCACACAAATCCAGACAAAATATAAACAAAACTTCAAAACACACTTGAAATAAGGTCCAAATTATTTCTAAGTCATTCAACACACTCTGAGAATTTAAAATTATTAGACATTTCTGCAAAAATATATTGAGAGATGTTACTTTGTATGGGTTGGTTTTACACTATGTTAACGGAAAATTATTATGAGAATTCATATGCAATTCGAGTAGGACCAGCATATCAAGGTTTAATTTAAATTAAATCTTTTGGGATAAAATATCAGTGTAATTAGTTCCATTGGCAGCCATATATAGCGTGGATTTACTTTATAATCCATCACATTAACTATACAGAGTTCCTCTTTTTCCATTGTAGCAAAGCAAAACATACACTCTGAACTGGAATAAGAATTGATTTTTAGTGGTAATGTTGCAGGAATCCATGGTGATTCATGATGGAAACTGGAACTACCTGCTGGTGGTACCTTAAGAACCATGACTTGACCCTTAACAGACATTGGCTATCACTACTGTACCGTTGTACAGACGGAAAGATAGTGCCTGGTGACATTCTATATTACACAGATGTGGAAGGGGG
>NW_010224763.1:0-16150 GCF_000690775.1 Eurypyga helias
TTGACTGGGGTTAAAACACGACAATTACTTTTCTTAGTTAGGTGTCCATCAGCAGATGGAAAAATACTGACTATAAATGGGGAAACAAACCTTTAAATTGCTATGGAAAGGAAGCTTTGACTCAGTACTCAATTCTGGTGTAGGGTCCATTGGTGTGTTTGTATAAAACCTTCAAATCTGTATCCCTTAAAATGGGATTAGAAATATTTTCTGAGAATACTTTCCATGGTTTATTTACAGTTAGCACTCTCTGCTATAACTTCTGTTACTGTGTACTTTGCTGAAAAATTCATAGGAGTGCATATAAAGGATGAGAACAACCCAGGGGTTTTATTCATTCAGGCATCCTAGCCTCTGTTCTAGCCATTATGTTCATTTGACTGAAGGACATTATTTTCTTGTACTTTGTAACAGCACAGAGAAGTAGAGAACATAATAGTATTATTATCACACTTAGGAGCCCTTGCCAGGGACTTAGTTCAGGTACTGTTCATCTACAAAATAAAGTGGTACCTACTCCTCAGAAGCTACAATGTCAGTATAAAGCAAGAGCTGAGAGAGAAAGAAGTCTGACGAAAAAATAGAGCAGTTTAATTGATTTTGCTGTCCCCTCTTGTCAGGTGCTTAATCTGTGAAACTGAGTTCAATTTAAGACACCTAAACGTAGGCATCTTCATTAAGGTGTCACCAGTAAACTTAGTCTCCATGCTCCCATTATAGCCAGGGATGTGAGGTGTACCGCAAATGGCCTCCAGCTGCTTTTTGGAGACAGTGGTCCCCCTTAGCATAGACATACATGGGACATAGCTTACCTTTCACTGACACTGTAATTTGCTAAGACACACAGGGTGAAACAGATACCCAGGAGACTAAATTCCAACCTAAAAGATCCTGTGCAGATTTTTGCTGTATTGCAGTAAATGTTACTCTTATTAAGTCATAATACATTTGTGATCACTCAGATATTATCTTTTCTACTGTGTAACACAAAGTCAGTGGAGCAATATCTTGTACAGAATATCTGACTCACTCTGAAACTGCCAAAGAGGATTTCTTCCAGACTTTCTGCAAAGCATCACGTACTTCAGACAATTTGCTGCCAGAGGCAGCAACAACTATACCTCTGGATTTGTTAAAATAAAGGAAATGTGTCATGCTGTCCACTGCTGTAATGTAAAGGGCCTGTTAAATGTTGAAAACCTTTCCTTGAAAACAAAAAAAACCACTCAAATTTTAAAAAAATGAGGGTGTTCTTTCTGTCTGCCATTGTCTATACTTTTAGGATATACATTTCAAAGGATAAGAAACAGTGTATTACTGAAGAAAGATCCCAATAAAAAGATTTGAGGAGACTTTCCTGGAGCTTCGCCAAAGTGCCTCTCACTTTTTAAGCATCAAAGTGGCAACAGAAGGGTTGAGAATGGACCTAGATTATATTTTGAGATTGTTGAGGTATAAAATGATTGTGAATCATTAGATGGGCATTATTTTTCTGCACTAGGATTCTGCTAGTTTGAGGTGGAAGTGACTAGTGAAAACATCTGGAGAGAGATGGGAAAGAATTAGTAAAGGGCTTCAAATAACTTCCAAATTTAAGATGAACTTTGTTTCGCTGGAATAGCAAAGCCCATTTTTAGATTTCATTAAGTTTTTTAGGCCAATGTAAAACTAATAAAACTCTCAAGTAGCAGGATCAGAACCTATTTATCTCCATTCCTAACCTTTTCCTTCATCATATAAAAAATAAAAACCCAAAACCCTAAGGATAATGGAGACCAAGTGTAACTTCATAGGTTTCCAAAATAACAAGTTTGATCATGTGATGATTTGGGGTAGGGACTGGGGTGCAAAGGGGGGTTGCAACAAGAAGGTTCAAGAAGCTAAAGGATCTGTAGTGAGAATTTTGTTCATGTCATGTCTCAGTGTAATGACTAATTAGTAAAAAATCTGGAGTAAATACCTAAGTAGCAATCTACCATTTTAGTGCACACTATAAGATGCAACAGGATACTTTTCTAATCATTATCACTTCATTTAAGAGTGAAACGCAGCCAAAGCTGAACAAAACTCAGCAAAATGTGGTAAAAGCTTAGTTACTTCTTAACACTGCTTCCCGTAATTTCTATTTTAAAACAGTTGCAAGTTTTCTGAGCTCTATGAAACTTGAATTGCAGAAACTGTAAAATACATTCTTAAGCAGCTGGCTTTGATGAGAGTTCACGCTGAACACTAAGTGTAAAGGTTTGTATAATAAAAGACTTCAGAACCTTGAGAAGCTGGAGGTTAATCATTCCAATTATTTTTAAAAGCATCTTGGGAATTTGTTGAATTAACAAAAGAAAAATAACTGAAAGTATGGTAAAAATAGAAAGGACATAGCAGAGATATTTTAATATATCTTGTAAAATGCAGCTTATAAATTATCACTGTTGTACTTTAACCATATATATTGATACTTTAGGTGAATTTGGTGTTCACAGAATGGTTTTGATTTACAGACTGGAAATCTGCATGGTCTTTGGCATAGTAAAATCTTCCATATTCTCACTCTAACACTGATAAATCATGTTTAATCAGGTTTTAAGTGAGGTGGAAGCTTGAAATTTTTCAGCCATAGATTCTAAGCTGTGTCCTGGTTTGGGCTGGGGTAGAGTTAATTTAATCAGGTTTTAAGTGAGGTGGAAGCTTGTAATTTTTCAGCCATAGATTCTAAGCTGTGTCCTGGTTTGGGCTGGGGTAGAGTTAATTCCCCTCGTAGTAGCTGGTATAGAGCTGTGTTTTGGATTTAACAAGAGAATACTGTGCTAACAGATTCATGTTTTGGTTGTTGCTGAGCAGGGCTTACACAGAGTCAAGGCCTTTTCTGCTCCTACCACCCAAGCAGCAAGTAGCCTAGGGTGCAGAAGAAGTTAGAAGGGGATGTACCCTGTTTGTCTGCTTTTTCTCTGCTCACCAGGTCGCTCACACTCCCTGAGGACTACTGTTGTATGTGAGTGGGTTGACCAAATTCACTCTTGTCCCTGCTCATGTTGAGTCATTGCTGCCTCTTCTCAGCAGCTCCTCAGCAGTTCATTCTTCCCACTCTAGGTAAGGGTGGGGAACTGGGGAAGTGGGGGAGTGGGGCTGAGGATCCCTCTCCCTTGTTGCTAGGCAGGCTAGGAGCAAGAAGAGAAGTTCATTGCAATGTTAAAACATATAAACTAGGTGAAATGGACCAGGGGTGGAGATTGTAGTGGAATTACCTTTAAATTGTTGTATGCCATGATTTGAGTTGCATGTTATAGGAATTACTATGGCAGGAACCACCTGAAACAATGGAGGAGAAGCCTGACAAGAAGCAGTGCGAGGGCAGCAGCGACATGACCTGAGGCGGCTTTGATGCCACGTCCATTCAGTACAGCCAGTCTCCTGTCCCGAGTGACCACTGTAACTGATGGAGCCCAAAGTAACGGACTAAATGAGCTCAATGCACGTTTTATGGACAGTTGTCGGCATTTTAAAGACATTCTATAGGAGTGGTCCATAGATTAAGAGAATGATATCTGTGTATTTTACCAAAGGATGAGAAGGGGAGACGGGTGAATGAGGCTGTATTGGATAGTGTGATACCTGAGCATGACATAAATGGTATGGAATCAGGGGTAAAGTGCTGGGTTTGCCTGAGATAGAGTTAATTTTCTTCATAGTAGCTAGTATGTGGCTACATTTTGGATTTGTGCTGATAATACAGGTTCCTCCTCTTTCTCCCATGACAGTGGGGGTCCTCTCCAGTGCAGCACAAAGCAGCAGCTAAGATGATGATGGTGATGATGATGACAGTGATGACAACTTGCACCAGGCTTTTCCCCTAGCGTTACATACTTTTGATGAGGAACTGTTCAAGCTTCCTATTCCTTGTTTCTGCTTGTAAAGCTATTAGCACTGGTTGGAACATGATAATTAGGCACAGATGTTGCACATTGATTGACTGTTAAGACTCTGCATATGTAGCCCTGGATAGTATTTGTCAAGCATTTAACTGACACATTCTACTGTGCTGTTTTACTTGGGTTTTCTTTTGTATAAACTAAAATCTGCAAACCAAGAAGTGAAGGGAGGCAAGGTGTTTCTTATGCTAGTGGCAGTCGCTTCCCATGAGAAAAAAACAGCATCAGGGTTTGACAGGTACACGGTTGTGAGGGCAATAGCACCTGAATTAGAGCATGGAAAAACAAGGTAAAACTGCCACAGACACTCTGGAAAACTACAGTTACAGCACCTTAGGTGAAGGGAACACAAGTGCAAATTACAGGCCCTGACCACTATTTATGTTAAATCATGAAGGCATCTCTGGCACTGGGCTTCACTGCTGACCAAAGAATCTTTTTTTGTCACCAGCTTGTATAATTCAATTAGTCAGCAAAAGCTATTCCTTCAGGCCCTGGTTTATAAAGGTGCTTATACCTTGATTCAGACATCCATAACAGAGAGCTCTCAGTCATTGCTTATTATCCTGGAGGTGGGTGACAGCCCTAAGAGCTTAACCTACTTCACTACAAACATAAGTAGGTCAGCAAACTACCTTTGCCCAATGAGCAATAATTAACAGCTCAAGGCAGTGGTTTCTCCAGCTGCCCCACCACAGTCTTCATGAGCTGAGCTGTCTGTCCTTTGTGTTTGACAGATGAAGTACAAGAGAAGAAGCAGCAGAAAGGAGAACTGAGACTTTTTCAGACTGCCTACTGCAGACATCTGTCCCCCCAGGGTCTTAGCTGGAAATCTCATACTCCTGTACCAAGCACTCTCTCTGCTGTTACACAGTTTAGAAAGCAGCAAGTACTACTGAAATTCCAGAATAGTGAAGAGCCTTCTGCTTAGATATCTAGGGAACTTGTAAGCCCAACATGATCAGATGATATTTGCTGCTTTAAGTGTTGCTGTAGAATTTATAGCTCGATTTTTCTGTAAAAGCTGGAATACAGAACAATTTTAATTAGTCTAATACTCTTCTGTTTTGTCAGAAATGTATAAATAAGCTTTCTGAAGAAATAGAGTTTGGGAATATTACCCAGTGCATCTGGTTTTGGGAAACTGAATCCTAAGAGGCTGTCTCAGTTGAAGCGATTTTTTCCTAAAATCAGACATATTCTTTACAGACCTTTATGTGACTTCATTTCTTTGTTATCTACAGAGAATAAAAAAAGCCACTTAGACTGTATCTTCCTCCTGGAGGCCGGTTTTGTTGAGAGATGACAGCCAGGAGAGTTGTCCACACAGGGGTATGTGACACCCTTAAGTCAACTTTCACCTCTGTGGGAAATCCAGTTCGTCAGTGTTACTTCCAGCCTGCGGAATGAGAGTGAATGGCAAGCCCCTGGCACTGTGTTCTGCCTCTAGGTGAAGAATACTTCAACTATACTGAAGATATCTATTATTTTGGAGAGAAAACAGCTGTCCTGTAGATCTATTGTGCATGTCAGTAACCTTCATTGCAAGATTCCAGTGGAGACTGTAGGAAATTGTCTAACTCAATATAAAAAGAACATGGATGCTTTAAATACTGCATTAGAATTTGATCTGGTGGCAAAGAAACACCTTTAATAAGCATCATTATATATTATTCTTACGAAGTAATCTGTTGGCATCTTAGAAACTGCCTGAGTTCTGCCACGTAAAGAAATGAAAGCAGCACAGTAGGACCAGGATGGCATTTTTAGTGCATTAAGAATAACATTTCTTGCAGTACAAACTGATTGCAAATTCCGGGTATTGAGATGTTCTCTCTGAGTTTGTTCATTGGAGTTCATTCCCAGAGAAGCAGAATTGGGATAACAGATTTTCAGCACACAATAGGAATGCAAAAAATCTCAAAAAGGGTACAATCCTAGCTGCTTAACCCCCCACCCTCAGTATGCATCATACATTACATTTATTTTTTATACTATCTGAATAATTCATTTTACTTGAGCATTTGAAAAGTATTTTTTTGTTCCACACTTGCTTGCATATTTGAATGAAAAATTAATTTGAAACAGAAAAATAAAAATATTGTATGTGAAAAGGTCCAAACAGAAAGTTTTGACAAAACAAAATAGATTTTGTCAAAAGGAAGAATTAATCAAAAACCAACATTGCAACTGAAGTTTTTCAGTTTCAAGTAGCAATTAGTGGAATAGTGTGAACCGCCCTGCATAAGCTTTTCTTACAAACGCCAGTTTATGAATCAAAGGAGAGTTGAAACATTCAAGAATTTAATTATTTTCTTTAAATTACTCATACAGATATAGCCCTTCAGGAAAACTCCCTTTGCAACTTGTTGTGAAGTAGCATGCCATTTAAAACCCGTGAATGAAGTGCTAAGAAAGGAAAACTGAACATTTAGGGATTTTTTTATTTTCTTGGCTTGGCAATAGTATCTTGGCACATAATGCCACAAGGTGACAGGGTGAAATATATGGATTTTTCTATTTATTCCATTTCTTAGATGCCTCTTTAGCCATGATCCAACGTCTATCACTCTACCCTGTATTATCCTTTGGTAAATGCAATTTATGTCCAAGAGATCAAACAGGCAAAAGGACTACTCGCAGATTGGGAGATTCAGCTGCTTTAGAGCTCTGAATGTGCTTCAGAAACAAGTGCAATCAAGACTGAGCATAATCCAGACATTTCTCGGGCTAAACTAACAGCAAATACCAGCTTTTACTGAGCTGCCATATTCACCTTCACATATGGCATCCACTGCACCCAAGTGTCACTCTGCAAAGTGTTTTGGGATAAGCTGGACACAACTGGTATTATGTGAAATGAAACCCTCGTCCTTGCAGCTGTACCTGACCACAAAACCTCACCTATTAGCCCATTTTAACCATGAAAACTAATGCTGAGAAAACTCTTACCTCATCCTATCATGATGAGATGGTTGGATTTAGGGTTTAAGATCTCAGCTGAACACTTCCGACACATGGAATTACATGAAACATGACGTGTTCCTCAGAAATAGAAAGGGCAGTAATAAAGATGGCAGAGCTTAAAAGTCTCTGATGCCAATAAATGTAAAAGTTTCAGACACCATGCTTAGCAGGATCTTCCCAGTGTTATTGCTCCTGGCACTACTATGGATAGAAATCTTAAATGACCTGATATGCAGTACCAGAATGACAAAACCTGAAAATTATTACTTTCATTTAACAAGTTGTTACCTATTACTCGACTAGGGAAGACATAGATGTATTTCATAGAATCATAGAAGGGTTTGGGTTGGAAGGGACATTAAAGACCATCTAGTTCCAACCCCCTGCCATGGGCAGGGACACCTTCCACTAGACCAGGTTGCTCAAAGCCTCATCCAACCTGGCCTTGAAGACATCCAGGGATGGGCCATCCGCAGCTTCTCTGGGCAACCTGTACCATTGCCTCACCTCCCTCTCCATGAAGAACTTCTTCCTTATATCTAATCTAAATCTCCCCACTTTCAATTTAAGCCCATTACCTCTTGTTCATCATGCAAGATATAAGATTTGACATCTGTGTACTCTGGGAGAGAGACAACTCCAGCATTAGAATATAATAGGTTGTCTGACATTTCTAAAATGCTCATAACTCATCACATACACTGCACTGTTTAGCTCAAAGAAAAGCTGGGTCTGGAGTCAAGAGATCAGCATCTGAAGATGGAGTCCGTCCTGAACAGGAACAATCAGATCAGCCCTGCTCAGCCTGACTTTTCACCAACATACACAACAGCAACAGCTTGTCTGTCACTCTGCCTATTATAAAGTATATGGGAAATAATGTAGAGATTAATACAGTCAATTTAGACAAACTCTAGGTGAAGGAAAGAGAATTCCATGTCAAATTAGCAGATATTCCCCACAATTCAATAAAAGTATACTTATTAATAAAATACTTCTACTATTGACCTAAGTAGTTCAGCAGACTCCTACTGTTGCTTCAGCTCCCTCAAAGGAAACTTAGAGAAAAGTTACATACCTGAGGGTACAGATAGGTTGGGTTTTTTTTTTTCACATCCCAATTTGAATTTCTTCATTGTCATAGTAACCAATAAAAGGAATAAGCATCAATCATGAAGAATGAGGAGGCTAAATAATTAAACCTCTTTGGAAGGAAAAATTACTCATCAGCAAGTTTACTATTTCACATTAAAAATTAGCATATATGAAGTCACACAGAAATGTGACTGTATTGCAGTAATTGAACTTATTGAGGAAACTCACAGGAAGCAACTCATACCCCTCAAAAAACATGGTAAATATTTGTTGTTTGTGTGAATAAGCAGAGATGCATGTGATGCTGCTTCACAATCCAGGAAGACTGGTGTCCATGGGTACAACATTTTCTCATACCTAAAAGAAAGAAAGATAATTCTGTTTTTATCAGTGATTTTTCCAAACTTTTTGTTACACCACAAATCAAGACTTATTTGCTATTACAGAACACTTGACAGGTGCTTGTCTTACAGTTCTGGCTTCTTTTTGAAGTGCTCTGGGTAGCCCACCGGTATCTAAAAAGCCTCTTATGCCAGAATGCATTAGATAAGCACCTCTTTTGGATTCCTTTCAGAGGTATAATCCTTCAATACACAATGCAGTAGTACTTCAAGTATCCACTTGAGACTGATTGTGGGTCATTTGCAGAGGAATACTGGTAGGATTGACTACTCAGAAGAAATTATTCATTCATGTACAGTAAATACTGTCCTGAAATGTGTTTTCTGGGCACAACTTTGCTACTCACCTTCCTCTTCACTTACCTCGGACTCTATTGTCTACTGCAAAGCCTGTGAACATTCACTGTGGCAGAGTGAATGGCCAAACAAGCTTTTCTAAAGTAAATTAAATGCAAGAAGATGTCTAGATCGTGGATCAAAAGTAGTCTGGTCTACAGCACAGAGGCATGCGTGACCCATACTGAGATTCACACAGCAGTGACACAGATTTTCAAACTTCTCGCAAGGCTGAATTTCTCCTGTCACTCTAAGATGAGTAACTTTGCTTCAAGTGTTCATATGTGGCCTCCTTCATGTGATACACCATCAGCAATTAGGGTTGTAATTTTTATGCAAAAATAAAAATTAAAAAAAGTCCATATGTTATTCCACTGGGATTAGAGCATGCTCCTGCCAAAACATGAACAAATCTCTCCTGAGAGAGTCAATACCCCATTCTGGGGCTTCAGCTCCTGTGTTTTCTCTCTGTGACTTGTGGTGACACACCAGTCAAGCAAGCTTTCCCCAGCACTGTGGACATTCATCCCCCTCAGGATACCTGGGAAAAGAATGTCATAGTAGCTTCCCAGGCCTAAGCAGAGTCTCCACATAATGCTTTATAAATCTTTGTCCAACTGTTTAAACATGGGTAATTATGATAGACAGACAACTACTAACATGAAATTATCATTTTTTGGCTTCTAAATAATCCCAGTTCCGCCTAAACCATTTCCTACATTTTTACTTTTATTTTACTGTTGTGATATCCTGAAATGAAAGATGAATATCCTTGGTGGCTCGGCTATTTTTAACACACTGTCAGAGGCTTCACAGAAATGTGACCTTTTATTGTTCTCCCCTCTGCATCATTCTCTTCTCAAACATGTTTTTGCAACTGAGAGCACAGTCTGAAAGCTTTTAAAGTAATTTTGGAGTTTTATTCCTCAGGCATCATTGAGTGCTCATGAATTGCTCCAAATCAGATACTTGCTTCATCTGAATCATTACATTTTATCTTTATTAATAGTTTAATAATATTTTGCCATTTTTAAACAGTACCTGTTGCACTCATAAGAACTTTTGATGATATGGCCCTACTATCTCTTCCTCCTTAGAAAAAATCTGGGTGAATAATGATTGGGTGTTGTTCCTTGACAAAACAGCATTTGGGATCAAACCCAAACCTTTCAGTTGTTTAAAAAATAAAAGACTATTTGGAGTCTGAAAAATCTGAGATATTTCGAATTGGTATTAGCTTATATGGAATCAGTAAATAAAAACTCATTTTAGAGAAACAAAGTTGGATGAATTATATTCTTCTTAATTTTTTTCCCCACATCCTGAACAATCTAGTGACATTAGAATGAATTCCCAGTTATTTGATGTTTGATTTCACTAAATTTGCAGTAAAAATATCAGCTGCAAATTCTTCACCGTTGTAGTTTCTGTTAAATTAGAGTGATAGCAGAATCAGAGTGGTACTGGAGAAGGGATTTTTTTTAATATTCAAAACTATAATACACTGGACAAGCTGAAACTAAGCATTCATCACCCCCAGAGCCAAGACATCTTGTAGTTGTGTACACTGCAAATAACTTTTAATTATTTATTGTTGAACAGGGTTTTTCAGCAGCCTGGTTGTAAATTCATAAAAAATCACCTGGGAATCCTTACTACGCATTAAAATGTTATTAGAAGCTCAGCTAAATCAAAACCAATGTAGTCCCTTCTTTTCTGGTACCTAAGGCAGCTTTTCAAAACACATGCAAATAAATTGTATGGTTTTGCCATTATTATCAGTGATATTTCCGAGTTTTTATAATAAATGAAAAATATTATTTTGAGTTGGCCATATAGAAAACTATTCTATACGCCCAAGAAGATATATTGTTTAAGTTATCTTAATATCAAGGAAAAACAAGTCTATGGAAACCATACTTGGGCCTGTTTTATCCCAGCCTAAATTCCACTTAAGTCTCTGAGCCTAGCATTTCCTATTGGCTGGCTGCCTCTGAATGCCAGCGGCTAACAAGAGGTACCAAGGCTTAGGCAGAATTTAGGTTGAATCAAGGCCTCTGGGGCTAAGTATTGGTCATAAATTAGGGTAAAAGCATCCTTCAATTGCTTTCTTCTGTTCATTTTACATAGTAACAGCTTGGGACTGTGGTACTTCCCCAGCCATGACTGGGGACTGAACCAAGACTTTCAGTGCTCTCTGCTGTCCCTTGTAGAACAAAGGTATTTCTCTGGTTTAAGTGTCTTTTCAACTATTAATATCTAATTTTAAAATAATTATTCCATTGTTATTTGATTTTTTCTAATAGTAAAATTAATATCACAACTATTATAAAAGTAATTATTTAATTTTATTGTTATTTTATTATCTTTATTATTGTTGTGGTCATTGTTGTCCATTAGGTTTTCAAAACATCTCCATTTCAGGAAAGGTAGACACTTGAATGAGTTCCAAAACTTCCTCCTCATCTGTGTTCATTGAGTTCCCAGAAGTTGTATCATCTGTGCTTTCCTTTATACCAATCCATGCCCTCCTGCTAGCTCATTTTCCTTTCTACCTATGCTTCCACCAGTTTTAGGGTCGAGGAAAGTGCTTCTGCATCCCAAAGGAGGGATACATGACAGGAGAGTGGTGCGAGATGGCCAGGATACTGAGAGGGTGGAGATAAGTGAGGAGATGGAGCTGGGAATCTATTTGGAGGCAGATGTGAAAGGCATGTGTTAGGATAGGAAAGAGGGGAAATAGAGGCCCCCTAGATGTACCTCAAACCTATCACAGAGGTGGGAACTGCTGCCATTTCCATCAAGACCAGTGGTCGCATCTTGGTTGTTGTAGCCAGTATTAGTGGCTGCATTTCTCAAAGCAAGCTTGGGGATTTTAACCCATGGTCGTTCTGAATAGCTACATACAGGTATTGCACATTCCTGTCTATGTTGGAGGATATAGGCACATTATAAGTTCCAAGATAACACGCAGGTCATATATTTAGACTTCTTCGTACACCCCTTTAGCAACTCCTCTGACTCTGGTAATAATCTGTTAGCTTCTTATTTCTTTTTTTCATTCTTCAGTTTCCTTTGTCATTTTTGAGAAAATAAGACCAGCAGTTCTTTTATACCTGGGGGGAAAAGAAAAACGAAACAAACAACCCGCCTTCAACTTTTTCACCACACAGAAAATACTCTAGGAGGTAAAGAACAAATATTTATTTCTTATTTGGGATTAAACCACAACAATAGTCAAAGCCTATCCAGGTTTTCTACAAGAGGAATGGTAAGAGAGAGACATTGTCCCAAGACAGAGAATGATGAAATCTAGTAACAATCTTCCCAGCACTTATTTCCAGTTCAAGGTCAGACAGAGAAGCACCTTCCAATCCCCTGTGTTATTTCATAAACATATACAATTATTATGAAAAGAGAAATTTTAAGCTCAATTTTCATAATTTTTGTTGTCTATATAACAAGTTCACCACACAAGCATTAAAATCAGAATACATTGGCAGACCTGACTGAAATGGAGATGGAGACTCCTTTGATTGAAGGGAGCATTGTTGTTCAACACAGAAAATGTGCTGCCAACCTCACTGCATGTAGCAGATAAATAAAGTACATTAATGTCTATGACTTTTCCACAGAAAAGTTATTTTAAAAGATCACAATCAAGACAAATCCCTGACATTATCAAAATAAATCAGTCATCACCTGGTCCCGTTCCCCACACTAACCATCACTTCCCTTATTCCTTCACTGTAATTTAAATGACGTTAGATACAGCAGAACTGAGATTCCAGTCCCAGGCATTGGCATTCCGCAAATGACACAAACCAGTCTTTCACACCTCATCAGTGGGGGGGTTCTCTGTCACGAATAACATTCCCAGTATCTAATAAGTCCCCTAAAATCATATTACTTAGTGTGACTGACGTTCCCTAACACAAAGAGTGTAAATTACATTTTCATAAACATTTTTTTCCTCATTCCATATTTTGCTACTAGTGAACCTAGAGAATTATATGTATAATCAAGTAGACAAAGAAAGCTCTACAATAAAGATGGAAGAATGAAAATATGATTATTATTGCAAATTGTAAACAGAATCTTTATTAGCATTTGAGTTGATGAGAGGGCAGAGCGCATGTAAATAAACTCAAACATAATAAAGAAAAGTGAATTTTTAAAAGATATGAATAAGTGAACTGGAGATACAATTATTTATGGCGGAAGAGTACTGGGATTGCAAACATTATGCATGGTAATTCCATGCCTGTTACCTTTGGCAGTATGAGAGAGAGATATTTTCTTTTACAGTGTTGGTTTTGATCTCCTAATCATTATCACATCCTGGTGCTAATAGAGACCCTCAGATTACAAAAATGGCCAAACTGTCACACCTTGGGGCAGACCGTCAGTTATGCTGCGATTACTGGAACACTGTCAAATAGCAAGGTAATATGTCCACATGCTCAGTAGATCTTTCTGCACTGAAAAGAAAGGGAAAACAAACAAATAAAAAAACCCCAAAACACACACAAAAAAAAAACCCCAACAAAATCAAACACCAAAACCAGTGACTAAGTTATGGCTTTTGAACAACATGGAACCCTATGATTAGGTCTCTAAAGCTGTGATACATCTCCTGGCTTGCTCCATCATGCATGCCCACACTGTCCCTGTCCTATAATTTGAATGGCAGGATCCCTGAGTAGTCATTTCCAGTTTGTGAAGTGATCCTGTCCCACACCATGTTTCATCTCCCTTGTTATGTGGTATTTATGGCTTTCAAAGAATCATAAAATGTTTTAGGTGGGAAGGGATCTTAAAGATCATCCAGTTCCAACCCCCCTGTCATGAGTAGGGACAACTTCCGCTAGACCAGGTTGCTCAAAGCCTCATCCAGCCTGGCCTTGAACACTTCCAGGGATGGGGCATCCTCAGCTTCTCTGGGCAAACTTCCAGTGCTTCACCACCCTCTCCGTGAAGAACTTCTTCCTGATATCTAATCTAAAACTCCCCACTTTCAATTTAAACCCATTACCCCTTGTCCTGTCACTACAGGCCCTTGTAAAAATTCCCCCTCCGAGCTTCCTTGTAGCCTCTTCAGGTACTGGAAGGCTGCAATAAGGTCACCCCAGAGCCTTCTCTTCTGCAGGCTGAACAAGCCCATCTCTGTGTCACTCGGCTGTGAGATGTTCAGGATGCAGCTCTTGGAGCCAGCGGAGCTGCCTGTCTCTGAAACAGAAATCTATTCAGGATAACAGAAATACATCTGGAGAAAATACGTTGCTGCTTTAATTTTAGAGATCTTCAATCAGTGTAACACTAATTCATGTTTTGTATATAATCATCTGGTTGTATGCATGTCACATGGATTTGCTGTCACTCATTTGAGATATCACAGTAACTTAGGATATAGTTCTCCTACTCAAGTCACTTTAAGTATGTTAGTTAAATATAAATATCCTTTATAGTGTTTTCAATTCTAAATTTGTTTCTAAATTTGCATTGCTGTCTGTGAGAAATACTAACATTTAACCACAGCTCTTTGGTATGAAGTGTTTGATAACAACTGGTTTAAATCTTTCCTCTACATTTTCTTGTATCTTTTATCTTAATGCATAAGACTGAACTACTGAGAAATGATGGTAAGAGCCACTCTTGGATCCAGTTACAGTTGCATCAGACAGTGATGTTACAGCAGTGAATGAGAAATTCAGGAAGAATTGTATGTCAGTGAAGGATGGATTTATATCCACATCTCTAAGTATGATGCTATGATAAGAAATTGTAGGTGCTGCTGTTATCTTCCTAACTATAACTTCCATCAGATATTAGTTCAGATTTTTAAAATGGCATAAATACCTATGTAAACCCAGCTTTTTCTGGAGGCCATACAGTTTATCTAGCCATGTCGCTGCTGTCAGTTCGAACTACAACTTCTTTACATCTTGATAGTAGAATCCAGTAAGTCCTAATTTACCTGTCGAACTCTGTTATTAGTACACTGAAACGTAAGTACTGGATCCTTAGATACAGGGATGTGGCCAACTGAGCATCTACAGTCAATGTGTAAACAGAACAGATGCCTCAGACACCTTCAGAGGGATGACAAGTTTTCCTAGTCTGCAAGGGCAGTACCTCCCTCTGTTATCTGTAGAAGGAATCCAGCCTATTAGATACTTTTCCACTTGGGAGAGGAGTTTCTAACATCTCAGGTGTCATATACTTTTTACTATTATTATTTGCCCAGAGAAGCTGTGGATGCCCCATCCCTGGATGTCTTCAAGGCCAGGCTGCATGAGGCTTTGAGCAACCTGGTCTAGTGGAAGGTGTCTCTGCCCATGGCAGGGGGGTTGGAACTGATGGTCTTCAAGGTCTCTTCCAACCCAAAGCATTCTATGATTCTATGATTATTATTCATGGATGCTTTTGTATTCCAGGGACTTTTATTTGCTTCTCCGTTTTTAATCTCATTCTCAGCAGGACACTCTAGGTGTTGAGTTCCAGAGAGCCCATGTTCTAAGAAAAGATAGCTGCATTAGACCTATTAAAGCTTTGATTAAGAAATAATCTAGAATCTTCTTTACTGCTACCCTGTACACCTTGCGCAAGAAATGCTTGAAAATAGAAGTGCTTCACTGCAGGAAATTATTATGAAGCAGTAATGAATGTGTGACTTCCTATCAGTGATAGTCTGTATGAAATAAACAAACAGGATTCAGGAACTTCAAGCTTCAGTGAGATAGTTTAGGTCTTTCCTATAGAACAGATGTAGACATTCATGTCCTTTGCATGATGGAAGCTCTTAGCTGTCTTAGCTGTCATATTACACCATGCTTTATTTAACAGGTAGTATATTAATTATAGAATCATAGAATGGTTTGGGTTGGAAAGGACCTTAAAGATCATCCAGTTCCAACCCCCCTGCCATGGGCAGGGACACCTTCCACTAGACCAGGTTGCTCAAAGCCTCATCCAGCCTGGCCTTGAAGACATCCAGGGATGGGGCATCCACAGCTTCTGTGGGCAACCTGTGCCAGTGCCTCACTACTCTCTCCATGAAGAAATCCTTCTTGATATCTAATCTAAATCTCCTCTCTTTCAGTTTAACCCTGTTACCGCTTGTCCTGTCACTACAGGCCCTTTTAAGAAGCTCCCCCCCCAGCTTCCTTGTAGGTCCCTTCAGGTACTGGAAGGCTCCAATGAGGTCTCCGTGGAGCCTTCTCTTCTCCAGGCTGAACAAGCCCAACTCTCTCAGCCTGTCCCCATAGCAGAGGTGCTCCAGCCCTCTGAGCATCTTTGTGGCCTCCTCTGGACTCGCTCCAACCAGTTTATATCCTTCTTATGCTGGGAGCCACAGATCTGGATGCAGAACTGCAGGTGGGAGTGTCACGAGAGCAGATGGTATTGCCCCAAACCAGGTGCAGG
>NW_010224764.1:0-3175 GCF_000690775.1 Eurypyga helias
CTCGTTCCTGCTTGAAACCAGCACAGAGAGAAAGAGTGAGAGGATGACCCAAAGGAGAGGTATGGCAACCCAGGTTCAACAAGACCAAGTGTAAGGTCCTGCACCTGGGTTGGGGCAACCCCCAGTATCAATACAGACTGAGGGATGAAGAGACTGAGAGCAGTTCTGCCAAGAATGACTTGGGGGTACTGGTGGACGAAAAGCTGGACATGAGCCAACCATGTGCACTGGCAGCCCAGAAGGCCAACTGTATCCCAGGCTGCATCAAAAGAAGCATGGCCAGCAGGTCAAGGGAGGTGATTCTCCCCTCTACTCTGCTCTGGTAAGACCCCAATACTGTGTCCAGCTCTGGAGTCATCAGTACAAGAAAGACATGGACCTGCGGGAGTATATCTAGAGGAGGGCCACAAAAATGGTCAGAGGGATGGAACACCTCTCCTATGAAGAAAGGCTTAGAAAATTGGGGGTGTTCAGCCTGGAGAAGATAAGGTTCCGGGGAGACCTTATTGTGGCCTTTCAGTACTTAAAGGGGGCTTATAAGATAGATGAGGACAAACGTTTTAGTAGGGCCTGTTGCAACAAGACCAGGGGTAGTGGTTTCAGACTAAAAGAGGATAGGTTTAGAATAGATATAAGGAAGAAATTTTTTATGATCGGGGTGTTGAAGATTTGGCTGGGGTTGCCCAGAGAGGTGGTAAATGCCCCATCCCTGGAAACATTCCAGGACAGGTTGAACAGCGCTCTGAACAACCTGATCTAGTAGAAGATGTCCCTGCTCATTGCAGGGGGTGTTGGACTAGATGACCTTTAAAGGTCCATTCCAACCCAAACTATTCTATGATTCTATTTGACCCAGAGAAAGACAGAATGCATACCCCAGAAAGTGAAAGAGGATGCATGCCTCAGAGTACGACCCTGAGAAAAGTATGCATGACAAAATGAGTGAGTGCACACATGATCCAGATAGACCAAGCAAGTGCCTGCCAACCAGAGAAAGCAAGCACGAGTGTGCACAACCCAGAGCAAGAGAGAGATAGGCCAAGAGCATGCAAGAGTATGTTCACGTGACCAGGGGAGAAAGAGAACACATGTGACTCAGAGTGAGAATGCACATGCACAACCAAAAGCAAGTGCATGTGCAGATCCCAGAAAGAACTCATATGGCCCACAGAACAAGCATATAACCCAGAGAGATCATGTAAGAGTGCACACACAACCCCAGGAGACAGGGTGTGTGACCAAAGGGAGCAAAGCCCAAAGGAGCACACAATGCAGAGACAGTGCATAACCAAGTGTGTACCGAGAGAGAGAGCGTACACCCAAGAGAGAGCACATGTGACACAGATCAAGAGAGGATCACACAAGGCAGAGAGCACAAGACCCAGAGAAAGTGTGTGAGAGCATGCAACCCACAGAGCAAATGCACAATCCAGAGAGAGCATGAATTACCAACATAGCGCAACCCAGAAAGAGAATGCAAGACCCAGAGAGACAGCACAACTGTGCAGACCGGGGAGCACAAAATGCAGTGAGAGAGCACAAGTGTTCATGCTCCAGGGAGAGAGAGCACATGCACACACACATGCCCCAGGGCAGGTGGGGGAGAGAGAGAGACGGAGGGAGGGAACAAGGATGCAACTCACTGAGAGGGAGAGTGCATGCATGCAAGAGTTCACAACCCAAAGAAAGAGCAAGAGTGCATGTGACCCAGAAAGCCTGACACAAGACAGGATGAGCCAGTGCACACAACAGAGTCCCAGACTAAGACCAACAAGAAGAAAGAACAACACAGACTGAGACCCTGTGTTCCAAAAAGAGTGCATGACCATGCCAGAGACACAGAGAGGAAGATGTGACTGATAGAGAGCATGTGACTGCAAGAAAGAGAGTGCATGACCAAGAAAGAGAGCGCAAGACCTTGACCAAGCGAGGAAGGGAAATCTAGCGTCAGCAAACATATGACCGTTAGAGGGAGCACGTGAGAGGGAGAAACCACAAGCAAGAAGAAACTAGCCCTACTTGGAGAAATGTAGAGCAGGTGACCAGGCAGGCACTAGGGGCGCAACAGAGAGGGAGAACAAGAATGTCCCCTGAGAGAGTGCGACAGAAAGAGGAGAGCATACAAAGAGAACGTGACACAGAGAGGGACAGCAAACATGACTGTGCACAAGGGAGAATGCACAGTGGCACAGTGGTCTGTGAGAGAGAGCACATGTCTATGAGAGGGAGACACAGGCATAAAGAATTTGTGACTGAGTTAGGGAGAGCATGTGCCGTCACACACAAAAAAGGAACAGCATGCACAACCTAGAGAGGGAGAGTGAGCATGACCATGCACAAGGTTAAGCAACCGGGAGCACATGACTGTGAGAGTGAGAGGAAGCAATCAATAAGTAGCTCATGAAAGCACAGCTGCACATGAAGAGGGAGAGCAAGTACAATCATGAGAGAGTGAGCAAGGAAGAGAGAAGGATAACACATGGCAGAGAGATCACACACGAACACAAGTGAGAGAGGGAGATCACAACCTAGACAGAGAGGGAGAGGGAGAGTGACTGCATGAGAGGGAGTGAGGGAAAGCAAGAGGGCAAGTGCAACCACACACAAGGTTGATTGAGAGGGGACACGCAAAAGAGAGAGGAAGCATGTGACCACACATGAGAAAGGAAGAGTGCACATTTGCACAAGAAGAGCTTGTGAACATGCAAGAGAGTGTGGGAGAGCACATACAACTGCATACAAGAGAGGGAGACAGAATGAGCCATGACTGTGTGAGGTTGAGCAAGAGGGAGCACACGAGCAAGTATGTGTGCCTGACAGCAAGAGAAAGAGGTTGAGAGATGACAAGGGAGAGCACGTGCAAGGAACTGATTGACTTACCAGCATGAGCTTTGAGTATATGGGTTTTCAAGTGGCTATTGTAAGAGGACTTGAATGGACAGAGCTTGCAACAGAATGGCTTATGGTGTCCATGATGAGTCTGCATATGGCGATCCAGACTGATCAAAACACAGACAAAAAAAAGAAACAAAATAGTAAATAATTTTAGCTATTCCTTCAGATGCAAACCAAAAACCTAGTAATAAAAATAATTTTTGAGCCAGGCTCATCTGTCCTTCTCATGCTGGTTCTTTATATCAAACATATATATTTAAGATATTTATCAATGATCTGG
>NW_010224765.1:0-1769 GCF_000690775.1 Eurypyga helias
TATAATTTCCATCCCTGAGGAAGGCTGATTTACTCCACTCTGGTTCACTGTGAGTGTAAGAACCTGACCCCTTGCTTTGCTTTCATTGTGCTGTGCTTGTCTTTCAGCCTCTCTGGTCCCCAGGGCCATATTTCCAGCTCCAGAAGTTCTGGCCTAAGACATTTTTCTGTTTATTGCTCACCCTTCTCTAGCACAGACCTACTATATCAGTGGAGTAAAACTCCATTTCTACAATAATATATTGACTCCATAGCATACAACCTGTTACACTAGCAGGTAAGATCAGGTATTTAGAATAAACTGACACTTCGAACCTCTGTCTTACAGGAATAACAAAATTAAAGTCTACAAAAATTTCACCCAGTATTTAAGCTGTGTTCTCATTGTCTGTCATCCACCACCTAGAAAAAGAAAGAGTAACTTTGATAAAACTCTTAACTCACAGATAGCATGCCTAGCCATTAAAGACTGAATGCTGAAGGGTACATTCTTCAAGAGGCAAAAATAATTTATTCAACTGGTGCTGAGCAGTGCCAAAAAAGTCATCCTCATGTTCCGTTCAATATGCCATTCAAGGAAAGAAACATGGTATCTTGTAAGATCTGGACCATGTCTTTTCTTTCTGATCTTTTGCTTATCTCCATTATTGAGGAAAAGAGTGGCTTTTGGAGTTTGCTGATATGAATACAAAGGTGAAAGTGTTGCTTGAATTTGGCTATGGATAAATTGGTTTTGTGAGGAGGATTTCACATTTGTTTCATTTGTACCACCCAGAAAGATGTAAACTCCCCAGTGTTTTGTCTGAAAAAAGAAACTTTCTTATTTTTAAATTGATTTTATTTTTTTTCTACCTTATAAGTTTTTGTTTTGCTTGTTTGTTTGTTTGTTTTGTCTTTTTTTTTTTTTTTCCACTTATTGTAGTAGTCCATTATGGAAAGTAAAAAAACCAATTCTACTATACCAGTTAATAACCATCCCCACAAGATCTGGAACTACTTAGGTGCCAACATTTTATTAAAACTTATTAGGACTAGGTTTCCTTGCTTTCCTTTCTCTTCCTTTCTTCCCTTTCCTGCCTCAGTCCTACTTCTACTTCGATTATAGTAGCTGAGGGATATAGCCTTATGAGATGTGATAAAATAAGAATTGTGAACTGCGTTTGAAGGCTATGAAAAACACAGCCAAACTATTTCTCCTGACTGAAAGCCATTATGAGTTTGTCACCTTTTCTTTTATAAAGAAGAATTTGTGAACTGTTTCTCTTTTTCATCAGACAAACCCACAGCTGATGTCAACAGAAACTAAGTTAGAAGAAATAGGCTTCTCTAGTTTTCAAGCCTTCAGTGAATAAATCAGATAAATGATTTTAAATCTGAAGTCACTCAAACTATTCACCTCCCTATAGTTTTTCTTTCTTCTAATTGGGAAGTAGGGCTACATATCTAAGAGATATAATATCTCTTCTGCTATTATAGATCAGAGAGAACTTTACGAAAACAGAGAGAATACAGAAATACACAGAAGCTCTTCGCATATTAATGAATACCTGTTAATTTTCTCCACTGAACATCTATTTTCAAACTTACAACTTCTTTAAATGATGTGAAAACCTACGACTACTGCCCTGGAAACTCCATGTTTGTGCACCCAAATACAGCTTCACTTCCTTCCATTTTGCCTAACAGACTCCTCCATCTCTCTCTTCCTGCCTTTCTTTCATAAGAATATTATAGCAAAGAACTGAAAAACTTAGAATCATAGAATCATAG
>NW_010224766.1:0-12764 GCF_000690775.1 Eurypyga helias
CAGTGATTCTATGATTCTATGTTTGAGAGCAGAATTTGCTGTACCACATCATAGCATCAGTCTTCCAGCTTGGGAACCCTTCTTCTGCGGCATCCACTTAGTACCTGAGGGTTCAGAGCAAAATGAGTAAGTGGTCTTCCTGCTAGAGTATCTGACAATTCAAGGGGAACGCTTTCCTGAATTTATGACCTGTAGCATGGCACTTATGTTTCCAGCATAGCATTCATAGCTCTAAATGTTATTAGCCTTCAGAGTATTCCATCTGCCTGAGCTGTGTTTATTTAGTTTAAATAGGAAATATCTCCATGTAGTGATTATGTCATGCTTTAGGAGGATAAATGGCATTTGAAATTTTGTTACAATAGCAGATATTAAATGTGATTGTGAAACGACCCGTATGGTCTCTATAAAATTACAAGCTAACTTTTTTTTATCTTTTTGACCCGAGAAATTGGTATTGTTATAGTTTACTAATACATACTTAGAATGAACACAGAATATATCTGGAGAAATCTCAGATAATACTGTAGGTATTTCTCTTTTTAAAGATAAAAAGGATCCACATTGTCTCTATATAAAATATGTGTGTGGGGGAATAAGTTAATAATTTCTCTTAGTCTGTCTCGTTTTAGAAGAGAACTTTATATTGTGTTACACTTATTTGGACAAATGTACATGGTTTGGCTGGGTCTGATATGCTCTACTCTAAAGCGCTTATTTGCTTTTAGTAAAGAATACAAAACAAATACCATTTTCCCAGCTTTATGCCATGCATTTTTAGGCATTAAAAATATTCCTAATATTAATTACTGGTTTATGGTACCTTAAAATATTTTAGCAGTCGGGGGAAAAAAAACCCCAAAACCAAAAAACACTCCACCAAAAGATTGAGTGGTAATTGACAATATTTTAAGTAAAGCTGTTGAACTTTCTTAGGGAGATAAAAATTACAGAGAAAATAGTGACATAATGTATCTCTGTGTAAGCTAGAAAGTTGTTTCAGCCTGTGTATTTAAGGAGTATTTTCCTCATTTGGCTTCAGGAAAAAGTGTTGCTGTCTGCCTTACGGTTACAAGTAGAAGGGTAGCAGCTGAAAGAAATGGAAGAACCAAGATACTTTCAAGGCGGCCAAACAAACTGACTGACTTTTTATTAATTATTCATGAAGAATACCTTCATGTGAAGTCCTTCATTGTCTGAAGTGTCAGACCTGCTCTTTCAAAATGAAATACAATAAACGCCTCAGTGAAAAGTTCCTAAGCTCTGAAAAGGATGATTGTGGTTACTAAGATGCCCTATCTTTTTGAATGTCTGATTTGGTATTTTTTCTGAAATCTGGTTTGGAATTGTTTTCCCTGATGCACATTTAGATTTTGGTCTTCTGACTGTTCAACCAAATTTGTATGAATCTGGAATGACTGTTGAACTTGTTATTTAGTGTAAAGTTTTTCCCCGATGGCCAAAGGTGCTTTTTTGCTCTTTCTTTTTCATAAAAACAAACAACTAGCCCCACTACAGGAAAGTGAAATAGTACCTTTTTTTTGTGTATGTCGAAAGACTTTGTCCGTTAGAATAGTAATTTGTAGTATTTCTTCCTTCAGTTTTTGTCATGCTTTATTGTCTTATTAACATCTTCAACATTTTAACTTCTTTTAGTATTGAAAACAGCGAGGTTAATTCAGCTTTGGTATATCTATCACCACATCATATAGTAAAGGTTAAGGGAGGAAGTAAATAAAGAAGGAAAGGAGGGAGTATTGAGGGACTTCCAGGTTTAGACCTTTCCTCAATGACTGTCTCCTAATTGCTAAGTTACCTGTAAATTCTACTGTCTTGGTCCTCTGATATTTTTTCTGTGGTGCCCCATTTGATGTCTTCACTGTCTGAAATGGAGGGGGGAAAGGTGAGACTTGGTTAGATACTAGTTTCTTTTCATTAGAGTTCCAAATTCCAAGTTTGCATTTTCTTAGAAGTAGACTTAGGGGATGCACGATTTTTCTCAGCCTGCTTGGGGAGGGGGGTGGGGAAATTATTAATTTTCATGGCAGTGAGAAGGCACATGGTAATCTTGAAACATAGTGAGAATTGTTGGTGGAACTCTGAGGGTGATTCAAGAGTAGCCCAATGCCCTGGCCCGTGGGGAGTCTTTATCTTTGCGTTGCTGTGCCTTTTTAAAGCCTCAGTTGAAAGCGTAAGGGAAAACTTAAGCAAACACCCTAAGGCCTAAGCCTGGGACAGACATAACTCCCAAGTTATTTAATGGTTAGATTTTAGAATGGGAAAATTTTAATTGAAATACCTACTTTTGATCCTTACTTTCTTTCCCATTCATCTTGAGTAGATTTTTGCCCCAGGTTTCCCTGGGACCAGCAGTGCAGGAGTTTATTGTGGAACAGACCTTTGGCAATCAGAGGAGACTGTAGGATAATATTATTCACAGGCTTTTGGAAATGGATGTATGAAATTGGTTCTCGCCAAACAGCAGTCCCTGGCATTAGAGCTGTATTAACAGCTGCATTTCTAGATGACATCTATCTTGAATGGGACAGGAGCAGTTTTATGTTTTGCTTAGACTTTTTTCCTGTCTGTTATTCTCCCTTCTATTCTCATTTGCACCTCACCTTGAATTTGTAGGAGGACCTTTTTTCTGAGTCTCTTCTTTGCAGGATGTCTTCGTGACGGTCTGTGCTAGAGCCTCCCATCTTGCAAGTAGCCGTTTTGCAGAGCTGTGAGTGATTCTCCACAGCAAACGATGAGGAATTCCTGGAGAAACCACCAGGATGCAGCTGCTAGTGTTATGTAGGCTGAATTTATTCCAAATAGTCATCTGCTCTTATTTAGCAGCCTCTGACTATCTGGAAAATCTATTTTCTGCCAGCTTGTAACTGTTTACTTGTTTATTTTTCTCAGGTTTTTTCCCTGATAGAATTATGCCTGAAGTCGAGCCGTGGGGGCTTGCAAGTGCACATATTCCACTTTTCAGTACAGAGTGGAATCTTCTGACTAATATTTTCTAGCCCAGCGTGGTCTAGACAGTGTTTAGAGAGACGTTCTCCAAATGCTTTATTAGCTAGTAAGATGTGATCAGAAAAAGCATTCAAAGCCTGGCAGCGCTGGAAACTATTGTGAAAGGACGTACTAGAGCACATGCTTGGGTGGAATGGGACATGCATAAGGGGAAGGAATGGTAAAATTAGTGTTTGGATGAAGCAGTAGGTAGTAAGTGATGGATAATCACTACCTCCTATGAATTAGATCATCTCACTTCTACTTGGAGATGGGGAAATTATCGTATAGGTTGCAGAAGGGGTTACTTCTGATGACTTTGGATAAGATCATCCTTCTTCATTTTTTTTGTTTGGTTTACTGAAGACCAAATGTTAATGGAGTCTGGTTTGTAATGTGACTTGTTCAAAATGTGTCACAGTGTTCAAGTCTACAATGCTGAGAGCAGAAGCGTTAATTTTTTTCCAAAAGTGTAATAATATTTCTACTTCCCCAAATAATGCGAATATACAATATCTTCATTAAGAGACTAATAATTGCTTGAGGAGATCAGATCAGACCTTTAGATGGAGGAGAGCAGCTGTGTGGAGACCAGACTGCAGCAGTAGTGTTGAGTATACAAAGATTTTCAGGAGATACTGGAGTCATCTAGGAAAAAGGTGTTCCACAGGCAAGATATTTCTTCAAGCTCTCCTTTCAGCCTGAGTAGAAATTAAGTAATAATGGCAAGATAGGCTCCTCTCTTAATTTAGATTTAATAAAGGGCCTTTACAAATAAACTCTATGAATCTTCATCTGCCTGCAAGTAGTGAAGGCTTGATATAACCGACCGTGGTAGAGATCGGTTCTTTGTGCAGTGGCCTGTTGTTTCTTACTCCTTTACTGTTGAGTTCTTTCCTTTATGAATAGAAGATAATCGAAGCTTGGAATGGCCAGTGTTGCAGTGAGAAGGTCAGAAATTAAGTGGTAAAATGGGAAATGGAGGTTAGATTCTAGGAGTACAGTGAAGACTAGCGCAGCCTACATTACTGTTACCATTTACATAAACTAATAGTATTAGCTGTCGTCTTAAGACTTCTGCACTTCATTTGCTGATGTGTTCATTTGTAATTTTTTTAGATTTCTGGTGAGAGTTTCTTTTGCCGAAAAGCATACATCTTAAGGAAAATTAATAAGCAATCAATCACCTGTCTGTAAACGGTAACATTTATAATGCTACAGAGGTTACACCCAGCTGCAAAAACTTGAATTCACATGCTTATTTCATTTTGGGACATCTGAAGGTGGGTTTAAAAACGCTGTTAGTGGTGTTAACTTTTTTTTTCTCGGAGAAATCCAGTAAGAAAAATTGATCTTGGTAAAAGAAAGGGAGGTAAATATTTTGCAAGCTCCTGTTCTGTTCTAATAATTCCTTTTTTTCTGTTGCTTACTGCTTTCTGTGGTGGATTGAAGGGAATGATTTTCCACTTGGTTGTCTGTGTTGTTGTACAGTTGACAGTTGGAGACGTACTAATTTAATATAGAAAGGATATGAAATTTTTCTAGTGGAGAAGTGGGAGGGAGAGCATAGAGAAAGATTTTCTTATGACAGTTAAAAATAATGAGAAAAATTTCAACAGAACTTTGTTACAGCTGTTTTGAGAGACCAGCTTCTCTTCTCTTTGCTAGAATGTTCGCGAAGGTCGCCTTGGAGTCAGAAGTGGACAAAGTGGTGGCTTGGAAAGGATGCCCTCTGTTAGTAAAAAACATGATTCTTCTGAACAAAAGTGCAGAAAATAGCTTATGGCTTCTCAGAAGAAAAAGGTGTAGTCCTGTTAGATTTTTGGGGAAAGATGGAAGTGTTCTGCTGCGTCCTGGTCTCACAAGTTTAAAAACATGGGAGTAAGCCAGTGGACTGCCTGGTATAGTTGCTTAAACTATAAGTGCAGCTCTTTGCATGCTTGCTCTTTGCAGGGTGTCAGCAAAACACAGTGTAAACTTGCTCATGCAATGATGGATTCATCCAGTGGCAAAAATGCAGGAATTTTCATTTGCAGAGTCCTGTCTTTTCTAGAACTGGTCTGACTGATCTATCTGTGGAGCTGACACCAATCCACCGCGATGCTCCTCCGCCTCAGGGACCTCTCAGTTTCAGGGTCTCGGCCGTGCTGGGACGTCTGCTGTGCTTTCTGTGTCTCAGGAGGTCATGGTATTGTTTCTTGGCATGTCTGAAAGATTTCCTGGTTTTAGGCTTATTGTTACCCTGTCACAAAATGGAGCTTTACATCCTGACTGCCTTAGACTCTCGGAACTGTGCTAACTTCCGGGGTATCTGGGGGCTTAAACCTTACTGTATCCCAGATCTGCATCCATATTGGCATTCTGGGACACCCACTGCATGTATAGGGGTGTGTTATGTGTCACCCTATACTTTTGAAGTATTTTTGGACAGCGTTGATATTCACCTAGTATTGTACAATAACACACAGATTAGGCAAAAGTGTATGACCTCTGCTTTGTTTCCTCTTCTGGAATACTGTTTTGGCTTGGGTGAAAGATCCAGGATTGTTTTGTAGGAGCGCTCATCTTTGTCCTTTCTCCACCTCAAAGCTGCCCAAAGCCACCCTGTGTCAGCTCTGTCCTCTTGCCTTATTTAGTATCTTCCAGTCCCCAGACTGATTTTCTTAGGACAGCTAAGAAAAGTAGCTCTTGCAACTATTCTCATTAGTCCTTCAAGTATTTGGTTTAAGTAGAGGTGTTTGGGTCATCTAGATGGTGGGTATATGCTGAGGTCCTCTTTAGAAAGACTAAGGCACTTCAAGATATGTCAGCTTTCTTAGTAGCTGCTTCTTAAAATCTGGAGGTTTTACTAAGCTCTGTGTAAACTCTTCCCCTGAATCATGGAACCCATGGCTATTGATTTGAAATTAATTTGCATTGGTTTAGTGCAGTCACTTACAGACTGCTGTATGTGCCTTGAGGTGCTGTGTGGCTTCCTTACAGCAAAACCCAATCATTCTGAAAGGTTTAAAAGTGTGAGTGAGTCGATACACCAAGGTTAGGAATTCAGGATAATTATTTATGCAAATCCACACAGTAAGTTTGTGTCAGAGTTGAATGCTTACCCTGAGTCTCAGGAGTCCCAGGCCTTTTGGCTTCCCTCAGTCGTGCTGAAAAAAGACAGTGCCAAAAATAGTGGTGGCTGATGATGGATGGGTGCTGTGGAAAACGTACCAAAGCCAAGGCAGGAAGCACATCACAGATTTTTAAAACTGGGACCTCAAAATTTGTTGCTGGCTGTTCAGTCATCCTAGTGATTTGAAGAAATTAAGTACTGTGAACTTGCAGAATATATTCCCATAGGCAGTTGATCAAAATCATTTAGGGCATCTCTTGTCAGCATTGGTGACAAGAGATCAGCATCAAAGTGACTTAGATCTTAAAAAGACTTCAGGAATAGATTAGCTATTTTCCACTTATTTATAAGGGAGAAAATTGGTGTCCAGTTGTGGAAATACATCTGCATATCTCAAAGAAATAACGTATGGTATAGAAGGAAGAAATAAAAATTAAATACACCCATGAAGTGATTTTCAGAAGGCGGATATATTCATATTGAGGACAAACAATGTTCTGCTTTTGAAGTCAGGCAGATTGGAGACAGCATCAAGTTTTAAAGGTTGAAAAACAGAAAACAAAGACGATGCTAATGATTTTTCAAAGGCTGATACCTTTCAGCTAGATGCACCTTGCTAGTACTTGTGCTGTAAAAATATGTCGAGTTGAACCTTGTCTCTTCTGCATTTTTCCTCACTTTTGTGAGTCTTCAAATAGAATAATTGGAACTTTACTTAATATTTCAAAATTGAATTTAAAAACTTTTTTCTGTGTTATTTTTGAAACTTTTAGCCTGTTGCTGATGAATGAGAACAGACTGGAAGATTGCCAGTTGTCTTAAGACTGAGGCACAATGAAGAGTGATAGATAAAGGGAACAGGAAGAGCTGTGTAGCACTGCTGTCACTGGTACTACTGACGTGATACGTGCCTGAGTGTTTCTTGAGAAAAGGCTAAGGTTCAGCCAGTCCACAGATGCTCAAAAAAGCTGCCAACAACAGTGACGTCAATGTCAATTCTAGTGGCTGTATTTTATGGTGACTGGTCTGCTGGTATTTGGACTGAAACCACTGAAGTTATTGGATGGTGTGAAATGGTGTAAACCTATTAACTTCTTTACAACTCGTCTCATTTATGACAGCAGCAAGCCCAAGTTATTGAATAGGTGTCCTGTATATTTCTATTTTTTAAAAATTTACTTATTTTAATCTCTTTTCTCTGTGGCTTTCTGGGTTTTTTTGATGATGTAGAGTGGAGGAAGTCAATTGTAATTTCAGCTACATGATGTGTACTTTGGAAAAACATGCTGTCAAGCTTTTGAATACATAAGAAGTGGCAGGTTTGCAGGCAAGCCTCCAAATCCCTCCCACATATCTGGAGATTATATAATCAAATCCTGTGTGTGTGTTTCATGCCGCTAGGGCAAAGTACAAACAGCAAAGTGAAATTAATTATTCTCCTTATATAAAAGGAGGCTGGAAGCAGCCAAATTTTGCAGCATTATGACAGCAAAGGTAGCAGGGAATTTTTTTGGGGGATGGTGAGGATGAAGTACAGATTGGACCCAAACTGAATGCAGGCAGTAGTTGAAACTCTGGTCAGTCAAGTCATTTTTTTGCACAACTAGGATGCATTTAACGGCAGGCAGGGAAAGATAGCCCTCTTGTCTTTTTGCAGGTGGTCAGAGGTCAGTCAGGTCTTTAAATCATAGGACAATGTTGTACCTTCCAACATTTTTGAGAAATTTAAGGCAGTGAGGGAACTTTTAAACCTTATAGCGTAAGAGAAAATAAAAAACTTTTTTGTTTTGTTGTTTTTGTGATTTGTCTCTAGCTGGCAGTGGTCATGGTGTGCTAAGTGTGGGAAATCTGTTTTAAAAAGTGTGTGTCAGCATGAAAAAACTACATTAAACATTTCTCTGCATCCAAAACCTGTTTATTTTTAGAAATGCGAACTTGTGGTATTTTGAAAAATATTGACAAAAATAGTTCCACTGAGGTCTTGGGATAGATAAAAAATATCAGCAGTTTTGGTCTGTGTTTACTGAAGTGTTAAAGTTTCTCTGGCTCTCACTGAGCAGTGGTATGCTTCTGGTGTTGGCGCTTTGGTGGAGTCAGGATCCTGTCCCTCCTTTCAGCCAAGGCGTTTCCAAAACCTTGCTTTGTTGTGTAAATGTGTAATAAGCTATGTGTTAAATAACATGTTTAATAAATATCAGTGAAAAGTCTTCAACAAAAGCTGTTATGTGTGAACTCATGAGCCATGGCCTTGTCTTCCTGTGGTTTAGTTGTCTCCTACATTTGTTTCTGAGTAGGCTTTTGCATTTTGGGTATCTTCTCTTACTAGCTGTTGCAGCTTTTCTTTTCCCTGTGCTGTACACAGTATTGCCTGTCAAGTACAGTGCCTCTTTTTCTTCCTATTTCTGATTTTAAGGTTCACTTCTTTAGTTTATTTCGTACTCTCTTATCCTGGTTCTCATGCTGTTTCGCATATATGAAGCAGCTGCCCACTGCAAAATGTAGGGACCATAATAAGCAAAGCAACCCAGATGCGAGCTGAAATCCCTTGTGTTCCTTGCACAGATAGCTAGGACCTAAAAAAACCCTCAGTGTTTAATCTGTTTTCCAAGTGGCATGTGGAGGAAAACAACCCATAACACCAAACCTAAAGCCTCTGTTTCTCTTTACCCAAAAGTACTGTAATTTTTTTCCTGCAGAACTAGCAACTCCGGCTGTTGTTTTACAGATAAAAGGTGGATTTTTTAAATTTTTGGCTTTAGCGTAGGTGTACACCAGTAGGAAAAAGAAGGTTAGTGACTAGTCTGGATCCTTAGGCAATTTGCAGTGGATTGATGTGTATATAGCGTTAGATGGGACATTGAGCATTATTCCACCCAGAAAAACTGCAGCATCGGCAGTCCACTGACCTGAGAGTTAACTGGTGCAGTAACACAGCCTATAGCAGGTGAATAAGTGCAAAATGGGCTGGGACTTGTTTTACTTCTGACTCATCTGTGTTTTGGTTCCTGTGGTCAATGCAAGAGGCATGCAGTACCTCCTTCTCCTTCTGCTTTCCAGAATGTCAGCTACTAGAAAGACACATGCATGTCTGGTTGGTGCTCTCTGAGGATCAGAGTTCACATGCTGCAATAAATCTGATGCTGGAAAGTTGACAAAACTACCGCAGTGGAGAAAAGTTAATGTTAAACTACTAGGCTATGACAGATTTCCTTCTGGTTTAAAAAGTACGTGCTGGTCTAGTAAATTCCCTGCTTTGGGTTTAGTTAATGCTGATATTTTAGTAGTTCTCAAAGACAAAGGACCTATTTGGTTTAATTTAAGCTGTTTATTTTTCTAGTTTGTCAGATGATGATGTAGCAGGATTTTGATGTGAGCAGTGTTGGTTATTTTGAAGTTCTGCCTGGCCCTCTGTCTTCTGTTACAGAGAAGCATAACTTTTTCTCCAGATTATCTAATTGCCCTAAAATTGCACCTTGGGAACATCCTGAGAGCTACTATGTGTTTCTGAGTGAATTTGGCTTCCAGGAACCTGTCTACTCCCTTTTTGAACCCTTTCAAACTTAGGGACTTCAGTCAAGTCAGCGTCTCGTGGAAGGTACTTGCGCAGCATTAATGTTGCTGAAGAACCTCTTCCATTTGTGTCATTTGAAACTCTTCGTTCTAGGTGTGTTGTTTCCAATTCCTACAACATATTTCCTGAGGAGGACTGTTTGAAGCTCATGATTTTAAAGATGAAGTTGGAAATTTTTTTTCATATCTGCTGCAGTTTTTTGCATTTATCTGCATCTGCCATTGTGGTCATCAGTAACTAAGACCTTCTTTGTAGCTGTTGCTACTTTGGTGTGTTATGTCCTATCATCTGCAGACTTTGTAATCTTATTAAATTCACTTTGTCACTTTGAATGTGTTAAAAAACAACACAGAAATTTGTTGAAAAGTGCCATTTCATCCTGTGCTTCATTTCCCATCTTTTATGCAATTTATGCCTGGTCTTTCTGAGCACTGAATGTCTGCTTCACAGGTGACCTTGTTCAAGCCTTTTGGAATCCCAAGTAGGTGGTATCATTATGCAAATATTTGTTATTCCTTTAAGGAACTTAAAGTCTGAGAGACATAACATCCCATTACAAAAACCTTCTTCACTTCCCCTCTGTGTATCCAGATACTTTAAATATCAGGACATTATTGTTAAAAATAGGTTATTCAGAAGAGTAGGACCTCCAGGTAAATACTACATGCTCATTTTTATGTGGTGATTCCTGAATGTATGAAATTGGGGTTTTTTCACTTCTAAAGGGCAGTCAGATTTTGATTGGATATCTGCTTCTATACATACAGCACTTGCCAGCAAACCCTCTCATGTGATGTCAATGGTCTGTCCTGTTTTAATGAAAAAAAACCTCTGAGATTTGAAATGAAAGTGCTGTCCTGAATGAAATGACTCACTGCATTTAATTTTTTTATTGGCAGATTAGACATAGGCCTTCAGATTGGAAACTTTCACGTCTGCTTAGCAATTGCCTAAACATTTCATCTATGGCGTGACTAAATGCATTCCTGACAGGAGTACAAATTGCTAATGATGTGGTTATTCTTCCCTGTCAGTAGATTGCCTCAGTAGATTGTTTTGGAGAAGACATGATGAAATCATTCCGATTAGCATGCTGTGTTAGGTATTATCTTTTCTGATTTAATATATTGCTCTTCTGAGTTTCTTTTGTCATAGCAACTCTGAAAGCAGTATTGTAGGCTGACATGAGGTGACTTCAGCTGTTTTGTGGTAGCAATTCACAGTTGTTGCTTTCAGTGTATCCACCTAATGGGTGGAGCACAGGAATGAATTTTGTAATGATCATTTGAAAGTGTTGTTTAAGGGAAAAATAGCTCAAAGGAATTCAACTTGGTGAGTTACATTAGCATTTTCCTGCTAGGCAATCATAGGAAATGTTCATTCAAAAATACTGCGTTACATAGCATCTGATGTTTTCATGTATCTTTCCAGTAGCCTTGGTACATGGAACAGTTCCCATAATCTGGAGAAAACATACTGCTTAATAAATAAGCAGCACATAGTGTCAGTGTGGGTTATTAGAAGCAGACTATAACAAACTATGACTGGATTAGTGCAGTACTTCATGTGCTTTTTAAATTAAGGTACCTTTGTCAAGAATTGTATCAGGAAAGATAAAGGGTCAGCGTGTCTAGGGTATGATGCATCTGTTCTATCCCAAATTTTTGTTTTATGATTAGGCAACGAGCCACTGAACATACGCACTTGTGAAAGTGCATGCTCTATTGACTGTAAAGTAACTGCATAACTAGGTCTCCATTAGGCATCTAAAAGTAGCAATATTAAGATTGGATGCGATGGTCCCTAATATTTGCTCTTCTTTTTGCGGTGATAGATCGAGGCCTGGAGTCTGATCGGCAGAGCTGTGGACTAAGCACATCATGGCACCAGGATTTTAGTGATGCATTGCCTTTATTTCTCTGCCTCAGTTCCTCATCTCTAATGGAAATACTAGTACCCCCTTCAACCTTTTTTTGTCTGTACTGCACATAACCTTGCGTGTGTGCTCTGCAACATGGCTTTGGATTGCAGTTTCACAGGGGCCTTCCCCCTTCTACCAGTCACACAGGCATCCCTGTTCTGGGTTTGGGCTGGTAAGGTTTTATCTGCCTGAGTTTAGGATGGCTGCTTTCCGTATGGCTCATCAGGCCAGCCTCAGGACTTGACTGTTATACGCAGTGGCTGTCTCTGCATGACTGGGAGAAAACCGTCCCGTTTTCAGTTGCCCAGAGATCTTATTAAGATCTAGGGAATTGCAAGATACTGGATCTGAAACTAATTACTGCTCTGGGATTGAATGTGACTTGTCCTTGGCATTGAGCCAATGAATTTTGGGTATAAGTCCATGTTTAGGACAAGAACAAAATGTTTCTGTCTGATTTTAATTCAAAAATAAATATGTATGACTTTTCTGTGGCTGTTTAGAGCTATTCACATACTCAGAGTAATGTAAATGACAATGAAAACGGATGGCAGTGTTTTAAGTCATTATAAATTCACAGCAAATAACAAGATATCAATATACTGCTTTTTATTGCTCTGGAAATGGTACCTTCTACAGTGACAATTTTGCAACATACTCAGGTGTTATAAGGTGCTTCAAGATCAGCACTTAATGATTCTCAGCTGACTCTTCTGAGAACAAATGTCAGTTAAAGGTCACAATTGTTTTCTTCGAAGTTTAATGTGTCTTTTTCCCTATTCCTGCTCCTTTTTCTTTGCCTGGTATATAGGGACATGTGCGCGTGAGTTAAAGGGGTTTTTGAGGATGGACAAAATACCTGGAGGTTGCAAGTTTTAGGTTTCAGAAGCTGTAATGTCTGGAGTCTGGGCAGGAATTGCATGGCTACGCCTGAAGTGGGTTTATGTTGAGCAAGCTGTATTGTGTGTGTTCTGCCCTAAGACTTGAAGGAGACTGAGCCTCCTGGGCTTAGGGGCAGCACTGCAGCTCAGTAATGGGAGTGCTCGGTGGCTCAGGCGTGTGAATATACATGGCACATGTGCTTTAGCTGGATGTGTTTATGGGCTTCTGCACACACGAACAAATGTTCGTGAGCCAGAAGATGGAGAGGG
>NW_010224767.1:0-980 GCF_000690775.1 Eurypyga helias
CCCAAGGAATGTTAAAAAATCTGAAGTATACTTATCTAAACAGAAAATATTGGGTTTTTGTAGTTTAATACCTTAAAATATATTTAAGGAAGTCAAAGTATTGTAACAGAGATCCCCACATTTTCTGCCACTATTGTTTCTGCCATTTTTTGGACAACTGGATAATCTCTCATGTCTGTCTTCCATCAAACACTGTCTTAGGGTCCGTGCTCTCTTATGTCTGAGAAATTGAATTTGTTGTCAGTAATGGATATGTCTCCAGATTATTTGGAGCTCATTTTTTCATAAATCTACTTACTGTCTTTGCCTTGTGATAATAACATATAACACAGATATTCAGAGGCTTTGGAGAACAAGCATTTTTGCGACTTATAAACTCAGCAGTTTTTGATCTATATGAAGATTTGGAATCTCCATCTTGATGCTGTAGCAAGTGCAGCACACATACTCCTGTGCTATTATACCGCATGAGAGGTTGCTACTACTTCTGCTATCACTAGCAGATGAACTGGAGGATGAAAGGAAGAAGGAAACAGAAGGAAACAGAAGGAAACAGACTGGAGGCAGAATGTGCTGCTTCCCAGTTTTCCATTAGTTTTCACTGGCAGTAACAGTCACCTCATGGATGTTGCAGGGACTCTGTCACTTGCTGCTTAGGCAGCTGTCCTGTTTTCTCAGCACAGGAAAGGAATTAGGCTGTACAGAAAAGTCTCCTGGAAAACTGAAGAAATCACTAAAGCCATTTATAACTCCATTGCTAAGGAAATTTTCCATTTCTAAGTCTGAATAAACAGTAGGAGAAAGAAACTGCTGGTGTCACCTAAGCTACTTCAGAAAATCCACTGCAACAGAGTTACGGATCAGCCCCAAATCACGGAAGGCCATGATAGTGTAGGAGGAGGTAAACGAGACAATATCAGCCTGCTAGCCCTGCACAGCTGCTGGTCCTCAAGCCGGGATGTGGGAGGAGCCAAACAAGC
>NW_010224768.1:0-5345 GCF_000690775.1 Eurypyga helias
CGGAGTTAAACCACGACACTTGCATGGCTGCACTCGCAAGGATGGGGCCAGGCAAGAGATGCCTGAGGTCCTGGGCGGTTGCCTCTGGCCTGGCATCCTGGGGCTGGTCATGCAGCGAAGGTGCTCTGCAGCTGGGGCTTCGCCTTCATGCCAAGGAGCCCCACCGAGACAGCCCCTCCAGCCCAAAGTTGGGCTGCTGTGCTGCTTTGCAGGACAGGAAGATCCAGCTCCGGGGATGCTTCCCAAGCAGTGTTTGCTTTGTCACTGGCAAGGTCTGCTGGAGGTGTGAGGGACTGCTGTCCGCCTAAGTGTGGAGCAGGTGGATTCAGTGTAAGGGGATGTGTGAAAACGGTTTCCCTCCCCAGATACCCTGGCCATGCAAGGAAAGCAGCTCCTGCACCCGGCATTTAAGGTTCAATAGCTCCATGTCAAGCCACCATCAATGTATTATCTCCTCCTCACTCACCTGCCTAATTGTCCAGAGGGTGTGAAGGCTCCTGGCAGATGTCAAACACCTCATTAGTGGTGCTGATGTCTTCTGCCTCAGGCTGTATCTCAACAGGCTAGGTGTTTGCTGTCTGTGCTTGTCCGACGTACCCCAGAACAGATACGTGCTGTGGCGTTCATGCATGTTGCAGCACATCGACGTACGTTATCCTCCAGGTCTGGCTCCGTCAGGATTTTCATCTGAATATGTGCACTCACCTGGAAGCTGCCAGTCCTGGGTGCTGATCATTCCCTTTAATATTAAATTGCTCTTGGATGAAACCACAAGATGAGCACCTGAATCAGGCTTGGGCGTGAAGGCTTCCCCCCGCTTTGGTCAGTGTTGGTGCCACCCAGCTTTGAAGCCACGTTCCTCGGTCCTGGGGGTTTTGTCCTCCTGGCTGTGTCTCGGTCCAGGTCCGGGTGGAGGGTTCCTTCCCCCCAGCCTGGGCCTTCAGCTGCAGCTGACAGCTTGGTGAGAAGGATGGGTGTGGGGAAGGTGTTGAACCATGGTTTCTACCTTCCCATGGTTCACATGTGCGTAATCGTGTGCTAAACTGTGTTGAGGTCGTGGGTTAAAACCAGACACTGCCACCAAGATGGCAGTATTGGCTGGCTCCAACCCTGTGAGTTTTTTAAAATATCTATACTGTTATTAATTCTGTTACAAATTATTTTACTGATTTAATCTTATTATTGTTCATCTTAATTTTTAGTGCTATTATTTCTTCTACTTTTATTAAATATTATTTATTTAACATTTCATTTCCTTGAGTACCCACTGAAGTAAAGGAACTGCCCAGTTATCTGGGATGTCCTTTTAGCCCAAATAGCTGCCATGCACGCATCTATAGGTGTCACATGCGGTACTGCCTCTGCGCGTGCCCACCCATGCCAGCGGTGCCGCCTAAATGGTCTCAATAAAAGCACTTGGTGATGCCTGGGAAATCATGCCACCAAGACTGTTCTGGGAGGCAGAAATACATCAGGGTTTACTCCAGCAGCTCAGTCTGTCTCCAAAGAGTCTTTTCTCCCCTCCAAGGTGACTCTGTGATTTGGGAGGACCTGTACCGCAGGCGATTTGGGGTCTGTACTGACCATCTAACATTGCCCAGTCCCTGTTGAAACCCCAACACTCTTCCTCAGAGTCCCTATACCTTTTCTGTGGGGTTTGCAGTCTGCTCCCATAACCAGCTCCTGGTCTCCAATCAATGCAAAATCCTTTCTTATTTCTTGTCTGAAATGGCCTTGTTGCTGCTGGTTGTCCAACAGCTCTCCTGTTCCAGATGTGCCTGCATGGCAGGGCACAGGTGATAGCTATCAAACATCGTGGAGGACTGAAGGAACAGTGGAAACATAGGTTTATGTTATTATATCATATGTTATGCATCCCTTAGTGCACTCAGCAACTCAACACGTGCCATTCCCAGCGATCAACGTGGCAACTGACGCTGCCCAGAGAGGCAACACCATTGTTGGAAGAGACGCTGGAAGGGATGTGTGTAATCCCAAAATGTGTGTGGTCTCGGATGGATTTGGTATGCTCATGAGGTCTGACTGATGCTCAGGACCCGACAGATCTGATCCGAGTGCTTTATTGGAGACATCTGCCACAGGGGATTTAAAGATGATTCTCCCAAATTCCTCTTACCAGTCTGTCCACCTCGTTGACATCACCATTCAGTGTCCTCCTGCCACCCCATCCAACAGCTCCCTTCTGGGTGGAGGAGATGGATTAAGTTGTTTCATCTCTGGCTCACAGCCCTGGTGTGGGATAGGCCATTTAAGTGCAGGGTGGTTCACGTTTGGGGCAGCTATGAGCCACTTGTGGCACGCACATGGAGCATCAGGAGAGCATCTCAAACAATGGGGATACGAGCAAAAACCACTGATACTTCCATGCCCTCTCGTGCCACAGGGTCACAAGAGAACAGGAGGCATTCTTGAGCTAGGTGAGGGTTCCTGGTGTTGCAGGCTGCCAGGCATGGAACAAAACCTCTTTCCCCTAGATCTCAGTGGAAATGAGGCCAAGACCAATTGGTTTTGACTCTCAGTCTTGGAGCAATTCCAGATCATTGGTGCTTTTTCTCTCTCATAGGGTGAGGTACCAACTGGGTGGCTATAGGATGGGCTTTCCTTGGTGACATGAGGATGCAACTAAGGGCAGTGCTTTGTGGCAGAGACTTTTAGCAAGTGGCACCACTTGGGCCATCATATTGCACTGTATTACCCAGCTATGGAATAATGCTGGGGATCCCACCGGTGGCCAGTACTAGTGTGGTCCCCAAGACTGGGACAGTGAAGCTGGTTAAGAGAGAGACTTGGCTGAGTGTCTGCTGCTGAACAACCCTTAACCAACCATTATAACCTGCCTGAATTAGGGTTTTCCACAGATATAAGAGACTTATAAACATAAAAATGTTCTCATCAGACTCCAGCTCTTTGGTACAGAAAATGTTTATGGTAAAAAGATCAGCAAAATTATTTAGAGAAAAGTAAAATATTTTTCAATTGCAGACAGCCCCAGAGATGGCTGACAGTTTGGAAGCTATTTTTTCCATGCACTGAGGTAGAGACTGGCACCAGCATGGAAATTTTCAACCTGAACTGTGTAAATACAGCTACTGGAAGTGTAAAATCACAGCTATTCTGGTAAGCAGAGCTGGCTCCAGCAACAATTATAAGAACTGGTTCTTAAAACAGGAATTAGCTCTTCATCTTGTGTTCATGGGGAGCAAAATGAAGCCCTCCTTTTGTGTATGTGAAAAACAGATTGTAACCCTAAAACTAGCCTGAACCACCTATATATGCCCAAGAGAAGAGAGATCAGGTTATGAGATGTTTTCATTGCTGCCAGCTTCCAACTAAGCAATGTACCTATTGGTGTATATGGCAATTTCTGACATCTCTGAAACAAATAATCTGAAAAGAGCATAACCCACTATCTGTTTTCCTCCAGCAAGAGCTGCTTTTCCTGGCATCAAGAAATGGGAAAAATAATTTATTGACAACAGTCTGTGACATTTCCTTTCCTTATCTCTTGAGGCCAAGTCTCCAGCTAGCAGGGTATTTCAGAAATAATCATAAAAGAAATATTAAAAAGAAGAAACCAAAACAGTTGCCCCGTTCCCATGGAAATGCATGGGAACAGTTCAAGCGAGCACCCCTTTGCGATGCGGTCATGTGTTTGTCCTCCAACGGCAAGCGGAGATCAGGCTTCTCGTCCTCTCCCTTGCCTGCCTGGGTTTTACTGGCATGGCAGATCAAATAAATCCCTTTTGCCTTGGAGGCTGCTTTTCTCTGGGCAGGGGAAGTGGAACAGAAATGTCAGCTGAGACATAAATAAGTGGTTGGGACAACCTGCTGCTCTGCGCTTTCTTCCTCCCTTCTTGGTTGATCCAGCTCTTCCCTTGTGTGCCCTTGCACAGCTCGGTGCGAGGGTCCCTGTCTCCTATTCCTAAGCCACCACTGATCCCATGGGAACATCTCCAACCATTGGACCCACTCTCACGAGTGAGAAAGGAATAAAGAAATTGGGCTGTGAAGCTTGAAAGAGACATAACCAGCAGGTCAAGGGAGGGGATTCTGCCCCTGTACTCTGCTCTTGTGAGACCCCACCTGGAGTGCTGCGTCCAGCTGTGGAGCCCTCAACATGAGAAGGATATAGACCAGTTGGAGTGAGTCCAGAGGCCACAAAGATGCTCTGAGGGCTGGAGCCCCTCTGCTATGGGGACAGGCTGAGAGAGTTGGGCTTGTTCAGCCTGGAGAAGAGAAGGCTCTGGGGAGACCTTATAGCACCTTCCAGTACCTGAAGGGGCTACAAGGAAGCTGGGGGGGACTTTTTACAAGGGCCTGTAAAAACAGGTCAGGGGGTAATGGGCTTTAAACTGAAAGAAGGTAGATTTAGATCAGATATAAGGAAGATATTCTTCGTGGTGAGGCACTGGGACAGGTTGCCCCATCCCTGGGAGTGTTCAAGGCCAGGCTGGATGAGGTTTTGAGCAACCTGGTCTAGTGGAAGGTGTCCCTGCCCATGGCAGGGGAGTTGGAACAAGATGATCTCGGTCCCTTCCAACCCAAACCATTCTATGATGATGTGAATAACCTGAAATACTTTTCAGTCTGCTGCTCCCCTCCTACTCTATGAATTCATGAGACCACCCACAAGCTGCCTTGTGGCTCTGCACGAAGCTAATGAAATGCTTCTGATGCCATTTTTCTGCCCAAGGTCTCATCCCCATAGACCTAACTTGCTTTACTGATCAACCAGCATTTTAAAGACCTGCTTCCAGCTGCAAGTTCAGGGCTGCGAGGGAGGTTGTGGGCAGAGAGAAAAAAAATCACAGAATCACTAAGGTTGAAAAAGACCTATAAGATCATGCAGTCCAACCATCCACCCAACACTACCGTACCCACTAGACCATGTCCTCAAGCACCATGTCTACACATTCCTTGAACTCCTCCAGGGATGGTGACTCCACCACTTCCCTGGGCAGCCTGTTCCAGTGCCTGACCACGCTTTCAGTGAAGAAGTTTTTCCTACTATCTATTCTAAATCTCCCCTGACACAACTTGAGGCCTATCACCAGTTACCCAGGAGAACAGGCCAGCACCCGCCTCCCTGCACTCTCCTTTCAGGAAGTTGTAGAGAGCGATCAGGTCTCCCCTGAGCCTCCTTCTCCAGGCTGAACAACCCCAGTTCCCTCAGCTGTTCCTCACAGGACTTGTGCTCCAGAACTCCTTGTAAGACCCTTGTTCTCCAGACCCTTCACCAGCTTCGTCACCCTTCTCTGGACACGCTCCAGCATCTCTATGTCCTTCTTGAACTGAGGGGTCAAAACTGAACACAGGACTCGAGG
>NW_010224769.1:0-3237 GCF_000690775.1 Eurypyga helias
CCGAAAAAAAGTATTTCTGTTGGACGTATTTGGCTTCCCTGTCCCACTTCCCCAGCCCTAATTTGACGCTTTTGAAAGAGATAAGGGTTAGCCAATATTTTTTTTATTCTAATTGTGTGTTTGACTTTTATGGCTCTGTCTGTATTGGGAGGTGGAGGGGGGGGCACGGGACACACTGTTACAGCTCTGAATGATGTCGTTTTATGTGACAGCTCTTCTCTGACCTCGGTGAAATGCCGGAATCGTAGGGAGGGGAGTGTGCCAACACACAACCGCAGAGTTATCTGGCTTTTCCGTCTATGGATCTTCTTGTAGCTCAGTAGTTACTTGGAGACCCTCTGGAGAAGTAGTTCAACGCATGAAACATGTATGACCTTTCAGGATCCAGCAGAAATGCTCTGTTGTAGGCTGTTGTGTTGGAGAAGATCTTTATATATTTTGAATAGGGACTCTCTGCTTCTCAGAAGTTTCCAGGCAACTTGAACACTGCACTTAATCTAGATTTTGCTGTTCGTTTAGAATTGCTTTTAAAACATAACCGAGATGCATAATCTCCGTGTTTATTAAAAATGGGAGTGCTGTTAATCCACGTCCTTCGTTCCTTTTCTCCCATCTTCTCTTTTCTTCATGATGAAGTAAAAGTAAGTATGACGATGCTGTACATGGCAGAAGTTTGCGGCTCGCCACCCTGGTTAACGTAGTTGACGTTCTCTAATGGGGCGGTGGGGAAGGTGTGTGGTGCTAGGTCTCTCCGGTCGCGTTCAGCCCGCTGACCCCCCGTCACTTGGGTCTAGGGGCTCAGTGGAGGTGCCCCAGCGGAACGTCGCTATCACTGCAGCTTTAAAAAAAAAAAAAAAAAGCGCTCTTCCTGATAGCTACGCAGAAACCAAAGGGACTGTAGTTTCCTTCTTTAAAGAAGAAGCAAGAGAGCTGGTGGAAAACTTACATGTCTCGCTGGGTGTTGCTAGATTTCAGTGTGCAGGGGAAAGGAAGTGGAACACATATTTTGTATGCTTCCCTAATTATGTCTAGATTTCTTCTATAAAAGTTGGGACAGCATGTACCCACATGGGATCGTTTTTAAAATAGTTTGAGGAATAAACACATTGATATAAACTAGACAAAGAGCTGTCTAATATAGCTTAATAAGTAATTTTCGTTTTGATCCTGACCTTAAAGCATTGTAGATTCAGGAAGTACTGATACTTGCTTCTAATTCCAAAATTCTGCAGCTTGTTTGTGTCTTTTTAAGCTTCTGAAATTCAGTTTAAAGGGGAAAAGCAACTGATTCCTGTACCATTCTCTTCTCCTTATTAAGTACTTGGAAAACTCTGCTTTCTGAAAAATGCTTTCTAGCAATGGCTTGTCTATTTCTGGAGCATTAGGGTGGAGGAGGGAGCTGCTCTGTCATGTACTCTTGGGAGACTCCTACTCCTGAAGGTGTCAATAGTGTCATCGCTATGCAAGTTGCATCAAGATACTGTTTCAGAACTTCTGTCTACACAATGCACAGAGATATGATAATTTGAGGAGAAAAATTGCAGTCAGCTTCTGTTGATATAGAAGTACATAAATAATCTACTATAGGATACTTCAGAGTTTTTTCTTAGTTTTTGCACAGGGTCTGGCTGTGTGAGTGCCTAGCTGCTGCCTAGGGTCAACCCCCCCCAGTTTTAAAGCGTACAGCATGATTACTTACTTTTGCTTCATTTTGGGAAAGAAGAACTAGAATGGGAACCAGAGGATCTTCTTTGTTCTTAAACACTGAGGTTGTGTATGGTGAATATCCTTTAAATGTGATATTTGTTTAGATTCCAGTGTTCCCCTCCTCTCTGTGTTTCTTTGATGTTGCTAGCTTTGTGACTAATTGAATGATTTAGAATTACATATCGAAAGTAGCTGTCAGTTGGCAGATGAAAAAAAGAGGTCAGTCTCTGCAGTGCTTTGAAAGAATGCACTATTGTGGTAGAAAATAGTGGCTTCTTTCAGAAGGGAGTGTCTCATTTTCATATTGTGGAAGTTGTTGCTTGAACCTCTTGATAACAAACTCGGAGTACAAAGATTCATATATTCAGATCAACCAAATGCAGGTGAACCCACAGTTATACTTTGCATTTGCGATTTCTTGTGTTTTGGAGTTGCTCTAAAAATACTATGCTAGTTAGAGACAGGCGTTGCTTAAGGTCAAGTAAGTGAACATACTATAAAACTTGAATTTAAGATAAAATGGGTATGTCCAAGAATGAAACGTATGACCTTCAAGCAAGCATTGTGACATACGAAAATGCACATTTAAAGCATATGCAGTGCTATTTCTACACAGCTCCCAGCTGATGGTTAACCCTATCATACCGTGGTTTGACTTCTTTTAAACTTTGACTTTAAAATTATAGTGCTGGCTTTGATATGTAGAGTCAGCCTTAATTTTAGCTCTATATCCCATATTCGTAGGGCCCTGAAACTCCTGTTGTGTGACCAAAAAGCAATTGCTGAAAAAACATCACTTCATAGGCATGTAGATTGGGTTTGTGATAGGGAAGGAACTGTGGTGCGTTACACTTGAGTGCCTCTGTGGGATGCCATGCGATTTGCTGTATTGCAAATACCGGGCAGCTCTCTGTGTGTATATATATTTTATTTTAACGATGCAGAGAATCAGGGTGTCCCCCTACTGCTGGGGAAACTGTAAGCATGTGTGTGCTGAATTGATTATTCCTTCAGTTGGTTATTTTGCAGATAGACACAGCAGATTTTCAGCCCATGTTTCAGTTAATAATTATTTTCTCTAATATATTTAGCAGCTTCTTTTTTTAATCTCCTTTTCACACATTTCTTCCTTGATAGAAACCTCACAATTCAGCCACTTCAGATTAGTCACCATCTTTCTTTTCTGACTTTGGAAAGGAAATGAGTTTTTGGGGAAAGTGTAATCTTATTCTCTTTTCAGGAAGTAGAAACAAAAATATGCCAAAGATCAAGTGGTAGGAAGTGGTGACTGCCCCTGATTCTCACTGAAACTCTCCAGTGAAAATAATAAGAAAAGAAAATTTTCTGCAGCATTTGTTTCTGATATCTTGTAAAATAAAAGGGTTAGCCTTTTTTGAAGGATAACCTCAGAGTTAGTACAGCTTCTGATCTTTTTGAAGGCCTGAGAAGTTATGTATTATTTACAGTGAAAAAAGAATATTGTCACTTCTTCACATTTTCTGTTAACAGTGAGATCATAGAATCATAGAA
>NW_010224770.1:0-955 GCF_000690775.1 Eurypyga helias
CAGTCCTGCTGGCCACACAGTTTCTAGAGCATTCAGCTGGAATTTTCAGCCACAGAATAACCCTGGAATCCAAAGTCTTTCTATTATTTATGGAGAGACTGCAGTTATTTTTAGTGAGTTCTTAGGATTTGTATTAAGGTAAATATTTCATACTAGAGGAGGAAGAATTTCTGGAGACACTTTACACCATCAGAAAGCAAAGTATGATTGCACAGTGTCCCCTGAGCCCATGACTCATGTTTGTTAATGTTCATGGTGCAATAAGGAGACAGCAGGCTAGGTTTTCTGGTAACATATTTTGTTCACATCTTGCAAAAACATGGAGTTGTGCAGCCTACGAATAGGATTCTCTAAAGACTGGGCTCTTACTTTTCCCACTTTATCACATTTCCGTTATATTTGCCACTAATAAATCATTCAGCCCAGAGCTTTATTACACATCTCAATTGCTCATATTTTTTCAGACTGCCTTTGTTTTAATCAAAATTGGTTTACATCATTCACTAAATATTACCACAATTATATAAAAAAAAAAAATTATCAGTCTGTTTAAAAAAAAAATAAGAAGAAGTTTGAATTTTCTCTTCCCTGTGGATAATCATTACTATTTTAGTCTCATCATGTTTCAGAAATCTTCCTAACATACCCTGGAGAACTTCTCCAAATAACAGCTTTGAGGCTTAATTTTCTGCACATTTTTTCCTCAGTAGATGACTGGGATTTTTACAGACTTCTGATTATGTACAAAATAGGTCTCAGTCCAGTTGCTCACAAAAGAAACATCACAAATATTTGATAGACACAATTCATGCATCCCTGAAAGCCAACCTGGTGTCATTTTGTAGCCCCTTCAGACTTTGTAACTGACAGGAACGGGTAGAATCACAGAATCACAAAACGGTTTGGGTTGGAAGGAACCTTAAGGACCCTTCCAGTTCCAATCCCCCTGCCATGG
>NW_010224771.1:0-12569 GCF_000690775.1 Eurypyga helias
TTCCTGCCGGGCAGCTTTCCAGCCACTGGTCCAAAGCCTGTAGCACTGCAAGATGCATCTATCTTTCTTTATACACAGTCACATATATACTGGCATACACACACACAGAGGCAATTAAGAAAGCAATAGATTTAACTTGAAAAATGTAAACTAAAGAAAAAATGGCTGAAAGAAGTATCTGCCTATCTGTAAAAGTAAAATGATCACACCATAAAACTACTGTCATGAGGAAGTAGAAACAAGGTAAAAAACTACTCTTGGGTAAGTACTCAATTAACCTTTTGAAGAGGAACACATGGTCATGAAAGAGACACGAATTATGTTTTCAAATATTAACTATATGGAATTGGTCACAAGTCAAAGTAACAAATACATATTGTGATTGCCTTTGGTGCTTAAAGATAATTTTACATTGGAGATCTTGTCAAATCCTACATAACTTTGCCTAAAAAATTTGTAAGTAAGGCTGAGACCCTAATTTCCAGTAGAAAAACACTAAAGCCTTTTCATCTGAGAACGGAGGTATTCAGAAAGTTCAATCAGCATCTTGCACACAGTTTTTCATACTTAAAACTCCCTCTAGTCTTGTATCCTCATACCTGGATAAAACTACATTCAGGAAAGTAAATTATATGTACAGCAAACCTCAGAGAAGATGAACATATGGAATGGGATGGGGTGGGGGGAGGGAATTAATATGAATCAAAAATAGCTGAATGTTGTTATTTGAAGAAAGGATCTAGTTCAAAATAAGTCAAAAAGACAAATACTGATCTAACAGGGTGAATTATCATAGAATCATAGAATTGTTTGGGTTGGAAGGGACCTTAAAGATCACCTAGTTCCAACTCCCCTGCCACGAATTCACATATAATGAACAAACTATGAAGAATATCAACATCAAAACCACCAATCAAATTAATGACACTCTTCTGACACCGCTTATATAATCAAAGCCAGTAAATGTTAGATTGAACAGGAGGTATTAATTAATAAATGATATTTCAATCAGTTGTTACTAATAATTGTTTTCAGTATTTCTTTGACAACAATGACACTGTATCATTAAAACGGAATCCCAGAAGCGCTTATTTTTATCATCAGCTGGTATTAGTTGAATATCAGCACTCAGACAGTCCTAAATTCAGGATAAATATCACTGTTCATGAACCAGGGCTGTCAAGTCTTGAAAATCCTGTATCTGATCTCAACCATGCGTGATGTGGAAGGTGCATATTCCACATGAGTAAGTTCTGTATTTCATGGAAAAGCCTCCTGTTATCAGCATTCAGGAACTCATTCCAGAAGACTCAATCATATTACTCCCAGTGCTGGAGGAAGAGTTGGGATTCAAAACACAGGCTCAGTTACCAAGGGTCAGCACAAACTCAATCACCTGTTCACTGAAGCACTGTGAATGTTTTCTGCCTGTATTTTTCAGATTGTTTTTTTAGAGTAAAAAGAATATTTACTTATTAGCTAAATATATATGCTCTTATGGAAAACTTAAAATGGTAGTGAGTAACTCATAGGAAACAGACATTAAAATAAATGGTAATATTTAATACCGTAACATCTTTAAGATTCTTACTCATCAGAAGCAAGCAATAGTATAACACCACAGCACTAGTAAATACAACTCTGTTTTTCACAGCTAAAAAGCAAAATTAATCAGGAGAGGAAAAAAAAAAGGAGGGGGATTTAAAAATGAAGATTAAGTTATTTTCCCTCATGTGTCAGCAATTATTTACACCCAAGCTTCATTATCTGTTCTACCCTCCAAAGCAATCTGAAGTCTCGCTGCCTTTGGCATAATAGTGATGGAGGCTGCATGTAGCACACAGTATACCAGGTTAAGCTATCTGCGCCAATCTTCCCCTTTCCTAAGAGGATTAGTATTGCAATATGGTATAACAAATGCTTGTGAATAAGAAAGATGGTACACCTGGACTTCCCCCAAAATAATCATCCAACTGAATAGCCTCAAAACAGGTTTTTTTTAATTTAAATGTTGCCGAGATGAAAGGAAACTGAATTAATAACCACAGAATTAAAAAAATATAAAAATCACCCGTGCTATGATGTGTTTACACATTCTTAATATTTTTCTAAATAAATTTTTTTTTCAAGTTAACCAACATATAAAGGTTTTTCACTGTTCCATTTTTTTCTCTCTCTAAGGAAGTCACTGAAAATGAAGTAATTCCATTTTCCTAATGATATATTTCACCCTATTATGTATATTTTCACTCTTTAATTCTATGTAGAAACATATTTTTTAATAAACCTATCCTATGCAACTCAACTTTTCTCCAAAAGGAACACAAAGTGAATTGCCTGGGATGGGTGATAATAAAAAAAGCAACACCATTTATTAATTTTGTATAAGTTATCTGCCACCCTAGAGATTCCTTGGAGGGGAAGAACATGTCTGAATTTCACCATACAGTGCCACAGGCACAAAGTGAAAGAAACTAAACAAGCACATCCTGAAGGGAGAGAAAATGCCTGCAGCAGCAAATGACCTACTACATACCTCACCCTCAGATTTTTTGATGTTATAATTTGTTAATTTCAAGGAAAAAAAGACAATTACCCACAGTTTTAGTTTGTTCTAGCAGAATTATTAAACTTTTTAAAGTTTTTGATCAAAAGTGACATATATCGCTCAAAAGATCTGTGTATTTTCAAAAGATTACAATTCTGAGTAAATTTGCATGACAAAGTCTTTGCCATATCTATTTCCTTATTACCTGAAACAGGAATGTGCATTATTAGAACAGTACTAAACTATATAAGGCTGAAGCATATCAAATTTTTATTTGAATCCTTATGCATTAAAGTTAATATTTTCCAGCTCAATGCACAGTAAGCAAAAGATAATTTTATTCAAATATTCATTTCATGGTATGAATAAGGAAGTGTTCATCTCCCCATTGAATTGGTAAGTCTTTTAAGTAATGATTCATTTGAAAAATCAACAGGGTATTGGCAATTTAGTGCAATTTTAAATACATACATATACCATACCTATTCTGACACACATGTAATACTGTTTCTATGATACATAAGGAATACAATTCACATATTACAATGCATTAACATTACTTAGATGATAATTTTAACTGCCTATATAGCTAATAAATAAGAAAAAAGACAATTTTAATATTTTTAAATAGGCATTAAATATTTTTAGATGTCAGTGAATTAGCTCCTTTAAAGGCTATAAAACAACACGCATCTCATTCCTGAATTAACAGGCTCCTGAGTGCACAAAACAAAGGTGTTGGCTAATGGCATTTTTTTCATAAAGCAAAATGAAGCTAATGACTTATGGTTAATATGCCAAGTAATGAACAATTAACAGCTCATCCTGTCCTATATGGAAGCAATTTAAGTACATTAAGATTATCCCTGTTTAAATTACATTTCACGAGGAATATAAAAAAAGTTTGTGTGCACATCTATACTAGTTAGCTTGGTGCCACTCTCAGAAGTCTGTATTAAAGCAATCATTGACAATATCACCCCAATGGAAAAAGTTGCCAAGAAACCATGGAAGTGATTTTAAAACCTTTGTCCCATGATCAGAGAAGCATACTTACAAGGTAGGTACAGCTTATTACACCTTCCCCCCATCAAAGTTCCCATCCAAAAGGTTATCATCCTGTGAAGGCACTGGAGTGTTGTGTGAGCGGAGGTGCTACCTCCCAGAACTTTACTGGGCCATCCCACCCTGCAATATAACATACGACTGCTCTGTAGCAGATCAGCCAAAATATAAAGTTACTCCTATATGTGCTGCTCTCAAAAATAAGTTATCACAAAGCTATGACATTTCCACAAACCCAAATTCTCTGAATCAAAACAATAACGGATTGCAACTTTATTTTACTCTAAACAGGATTCTTACTACTGCATTTCCAAGTAAATGCTGGTAGTATTTAACCATTTCTTTCACAAATGCTATGCATATCGCTCATATAAAATCAACAATATACTGAAAATCCCTACCACAACAGAAAGGGCATCATCACAACTTCTGAGCAATCAGAAGGTCATGGTTCCACAGCCAGCTTCCCACAGGCAGAACCTCAAATCATCTCCACACAGGAAGAGTAGTCTGAATCCAGACTAGTCAAGTACTTTCTTGCTAAAAGTTCTGATAAAACTCTGCATGCAGAATATTACCAATCAAATAAACTCATCTATTTGGGTGGTACAGATCTCATTTTGATATAATCCATTAGAAAATACAATGCTGTACTTCTGAAAAATGTTCATTACATATTAACTAAAGTCTTGTTCAGTTACTGCTCAGAGTGCTGTCAGTGATTTTACTTTCGTTTAAGAAAACGAAAAAGTGCAAATAAGTAAATAATGAACGAAGAGTCAGAATCTTTTAGTCCAAAGCTGTTCATGCAATATTTATCAATATTTTGTATGGTATACATATACTACACTGTGTACTGAAAGCACTATTCTCAGTTGGGTTTTATAGTTCAAAATAGCTGCTTTAACAAAAACCATGATACAAAAAAGCCAGAAAAACAATAGATTTCCCACAAAACCTGAAATATTGAAACATAATTAATGCAAATGAGATGAATTAAATTTCATAGTGAAACTGTTCTTCTCTATAGATGTCAAAGAACCTATGCACTGGATGTTCATTCGATATTACTTAGATCTAATTCTTAAAATTAGTTAATGTACATTATGTTTTAAGCTTATTTAGTAAGGTTAAAAGTTGCAAATGCTTTCTGCTAGCCAAAATGACTGTTTGAAGACTATGTGTGTGGGTAGGAAAAGAGAAAGCTAGCAAATCTAATGTTGTATTTTTACAGAGAGTTTAATCTCCATTCTTACAAGCATTAGACTACAGAGACGATAACACATTACAAAATTAATGTATTGGCTTCAGTAGAGGACACTATTTTTGAAGAAGACTGATTTTGTAACACTGCACACATTTAAACAAAAGCTCAGTTGAAAAAACAAAAGGGAGGGAAAATACAACAGAAGTGCAAACCTGACCTATCTCTAATCTTTTCTTTTCAAACCTAGACTACTCAAGAATCTTCAACTAATTATTCCATTTTATTGATGGCATTTTTCCCAAGGGAAGTTATTTAAAAAGTTTAACCCCTGAGCAAGTCATGGCTTCTCCTGCCTTTGAAAGTGTCAAGTGCATTGATTATAACTGCAGGAAGTGTTACCTTCTACCCAGAGAATCTCACCCTGCACAATCTTAAACACTGTCTCTCTCCCAAAACGGCTTTGATTCAGCAATTCAGACCGCTTCAGCTGATATTAAAGGCAGAAGCACCACAGAAAAGGGATCAGCAGTTAAAACGAAATACAAAGAGGGAAAAAAACAGATCTTGGATATAGTACCACAAAGCTTGAGAGAAAAGCAGATTTGAAAAAGACATCAGAGTGACTAAAAAAAGAACAACATGACAGAAATTAAACAAGATTTTTATGTTCGCCTTCTATGCATTTAAACTCATCTCAACCTCTATTGAAATTCTGATCATACCCAAGCCCCAAGGCTTTTGACATACTTTCAAAAATCCACACCCCCTCTTACTCTTTTCTAAGTCTCCAGAGTCACTGTTAGGTATCCAACAAGTTGAAGGGAGGGGGAAAAAGGAAAAAAAAGGGAGAATCCTAATATGCATATGATAAAAAGGCCATTTACACTCGTATTAAACTTCATTTCTAAAATGATCATGATTATTTTAAATATTCAGTGTGTGTTCTTAACCCCATACTCAGCTAGTGAAAAGAATCCTCAAATGGTTTGGGTGGAAAAAATTATTTTCAAGCGACATTTATCCAAATAACTTTAACAGTCATTTTCTTAGGTCAGGGACAAACTGAGAGCAAACTAACACAAGGTGCTACAGGGTTCGACAACCCAGCCAGCAGAACAAAGGAGGACAAAGCAATCTCTAAATATCTCAATATTATCAAATTAATGTAGCATAGAAAACTCGAAGAATGTAATGCAATTAATACAACAACAGTAGCACGTAACTTGGAGAGGACGCACTAAATTCCAAAGGGTAATTGGATTTTCAGAACTGCAAGTGGGTTTTTTCCCAGTTCAGTCATGACAGGGCCAGAAGGTAATGATACATCTGCCACGATGCAACAAGCAGACCTGTCTTCTGTCAAGAGTTGAAATCATAAAGGAATAAGCTGTCGTTAGCAACCTCTCTCCAAACAGTAGAGCTGTCATCTCATTGTTTTCCTTTGCTGGCATGGGGGCTGGTGTAGGCTTATATACCCTGTCAGTTCAACATTAGTCTAAGCTTTTAACCTTTTCTTGAATTTCTCACTTAATAATTATTAACTCTCATCCAGATTATTATCTCTTATTATGTATTTTGATATCAACTAATATTGCTTTCAACTATGTAACTTTTCGTTCTGTTTGGTGATCAATCAGTATTTGAGAGATTATCACCTCCTCATAAAATGTTTTAGAAGAAATTAAATATATTGCTTTTTAAATTTTCTCTCCAGACTATGGTGTATTTTATGCTAATTATACATGACCAATTATTTAGTAATACGTTGTAATTTGTGTTCATGTTTTTAGAAAGCTCTCAAAAGATCATCAAACCAGCTATGTAACCTAAATTTTCTTAATATTATCCCCCAAAAAGTAGGAGTTGTAAATGCAAGTTTTCTTCAAGAAGTACCTTACAGGCAATGTTATGTCTATGGTCTAACAGAATTAATAAAAGCAAATACATATACCAGAGTCAGGCAATTAGTATTTGAAAGAAAACACTGTATCATGTTATTGCCCATTTCACTGAAATTTTACTTCCAGTAAAACAGTAGAATGCCCAAATAAGATTATGATTACTCTGGCACTGTAGCTGACTATTAATAAATAAATGAAGTATTTCCTGCAACAATATACTTAGGACATGTAAAAGGTACATAAACACTAGTATTCTGTGGAAGAACTGTAATTGCAGTGAAATGTCAGCTTGGGGTTTTTCTTTTTTCCTCTTACTGAAATTATGCTAAGTATGTATAAACTGTAAGGCAAAATTTTCAATCTTATATTTCTGAAATCCGACCACTAGAATGAAGAGGACATTGTCTAAGAAGATATTCCATGCTTAAAAGTGAGATATAAAATTTATCAGCAAGAATTTTTTTTTGTGTAGTTTCAATAAAACATGATTTCTTGAGAACAATGTGTAAGTATCCACTTTTGAGACTGGATGATTTTTTACAAAATGGAAAGACCAAAATGTGTTACCATATCAGTTACCAACTAGTAAGGTTACTAAATCACATAAAAGTTATGGCAGGTAAATTTACTATTGTTACACTGAATGATTCTGTTGTTCCATTCAAATGAATTACAAAACTAATGACATCTTACTGTATGCTGAAGAAATTAACCAACCTCAGCAATCCTTAGTAAATATTAATAACCTGATAGCTTTATACAAATGAATGATATTAATACAAGTGAATAAATCCAATATTCTTACAAAAAATATTCTAAGAACAGAAATCGTTAAGAAAATGCAGCAAGTAGGATAAACAAAAGAAAAAAACAAAGTTTTGGGTGCTGCTGCATTTCTTCTGAAAAAAACCCCAGGTTCTTTGAGAAAGTTATTTTTCTGGTGCTATTACCTCTATGTGAAGCATTAATTCTCTGTCAAATAATAACAAAAATATCAAAACTATCTTAAAGTGTGCTGAATTTGTTTATAAAAAATGGAATAGCTTCAGTGTGGTATTATCATTAAGAGTGGAACAGCCCTCATTCCCAGAGGAGGGACCTGAACTTCAGCCTCTCAAACATCAGTTGACTGCTTTTGTCAAAAATCAGTAATTCCCACTGCAGAAAGTTTCAGTAGAAAATTTCTAACAAAACAACAAACCTATGAGATACTTAATTTGTACTGCATTTATAGGAAATTGCCATATTTTTGCTATAAATATATTTTAGTATGTATATCCTTATAATATGTATTTGTTATAATTTTAATTAATCTGTTGTTACTTCTTTATATTATCACACTTGCCTTTTTTATACTTGTTTTTCTAAAGTAGATCTTTTCCTAATGTGTTTTTATGTATCTGCTTTGCCTCCTTCCTCCTTTTCCCACAATCTATTCTCTATCCAGTTGCTGGTTTGTTCTCTTCTTCTTTCATATTTGAAAATCTCTTTTACACCATCAAGTTTGAATTTCTCAATTAACACACTAATCTTACCTCTTTACATAAAACTATGTAAACTACTCCTAACAATTCTTACACAAAAAATTGCATCCACACAACAGAGTTTGATGTAAAAGCTGGAAGAAGTATTACCTACAGGAACCACCTAGATGAAAAGAAAAAGTACATTACTAGCTTCTCAAATATTTCTCTTTAGATCTTTTCCTTCCAGTGTGTATCAGTCTCAAGCCACAAGAAACATGATAAATTTTAAGCCTAAAGTGTTGTACCAAATAGAAATGGTTTCTTTTTTTCCTTTAACCTCCTGGTTAGGAGAGCCGTATCAGTTTGTCCTGCTCAACCCACTGCTCACTGATGACTCCAACCTCATCCCTCATTTCTGTTTTGCCAAGAAATGAACTGAAACTTCCTTGTGGAAGTCTCATTATTTTCCACACAGAAAAACAGTAGTGGAAAAGATACAATTTTGACCTACCTAGAAGGGGTTTTTTTTGTTTGTCTATTTGGTTTCATTTTAAGGAAAGCAGAGGAGATATTTCAGAACTAGTTTTGAGGTGATATTTTGGAACTAGTTTTGCAAAACAGACATTTAAGCACTACTTTTGCAATTTTAAAAGTTTTTTTTAAGGAAAAACTAGTCTCCAGCAAACATTTTAAGCTATGTGCATATGTTTCACACTCACAAGAGATCAGCAGAATTTTGAAAACCCAGATACTACTATCTACTTCAAAATCACACATTTTATTGCAGAAAACCCCCATGTTCTCCTATCATCACCAAAGTAATTTTATGCTTTCATAAGGTCTGCTGGTTTCTTTCAGGGATGAGACCTCTTCTTAGAAGAAACACTGCAAGATCAAGGAATGCAATTCCTTACTTCAAACTGGCAACAGTGTATGAGGAGTTATCACAATTTTCATTCATGCTATTTACTGTCTAGGACCATTATTTTAATTTCATAAAAGAAAGAAGTGCCTAAATCAACTAGAGGATTGAACACTAGAAAAGGATGCAATTTTTATTATTATTAACTAAAATTGGAGTCCTTATACTCACTCCACCATAATTTCCTGCATTTGGAAAAGTAATTTATATGATGTCTACATGAAGTAGACATATAGAATCATAGAATGGTTTGGGTTGGAAGGGACCTTAAAGATCATCTAGTTCCAACCCCCAAGTTAGTTATCATCACCTAACCATCTATATTCTCTTTTTCGTCATAACATAATGATTCCAAGTATCTTCAGCGAGGTTTGACTTCCATAAAATATTGTCTTACATCTAATTACATCTGTACATCTAATGCCCACTACAGTGATTACAGGATATAGAAAATAGCAACACATTGACTACAATACAAATGATCTAATAATTTTGCATGAAAAAAAAAATAGCAAATACTATGTGTTCTAAACATGTAATGCATTTAGGAGAATTTTAAGATGCACAGAAAGAGAAAGTGGGTTTTACAGTAGCTGGAATTACACGACTAAAGAGAATTAAGAATTTAAAAACAATGCTAATAGAGAAGTCAAAAGATAAGAGCACAAAGTCTGATGTCCCAATGTGACTGGATGATTAAATTTTTAAAGATGTTTTCTCATCGAACTCTTGGGTATTTTTCCTGTGTTACTTAAAGAAGCATTTGAAATGCAGGAATACTTAAGCTGTTTTTAAGTATAATAGGCATTTGAGGCAACAGAGGTCTGATCTCTGTCACACTCGCACAATCATTGCATACAATAAAAAAAGTAACAAAACACAAAAAAGAACTATAGTTCTCCTCTATTAGAAACACTCTCTTGAGGACTATCTGTTAATTTAGGGATAGTATCCCAGTTTTAAATGCTCAGCCTCTCATGTTAGTCAGGACAGCAGCAGCTCTAGGAAAGTATGAAAATACAGGTGTGTAAGTATCGCTACAAAACTTTAAGTAGCTACAGCTCATTTGAGTTTTTTGGTGAAGTTTTGAAACTTGCATGCTAGAAACTAACCTCCTACGCAGGACCTACCATACACCTGTAATCCACCCAATAACAAGTATTTTTTGTTATGCCTCCGAGTCTTGATTTAAAATTAACAAAAACTTTATGTTAGAAAAGGAAGGCATCACTTTCACAAGACTAGGTTTCTTTTTCACACAAAGTTTAGTCTGGTGCTTTGTTAGCAGATTATACAAAACAAAAATAACTTAATGGCCCAATGTTTTAATATGTTTTCTTTCTTTGCTTTATTAAAACAAGAAGTTTGAAGAGAACCATTTTCTATACTGAATACTTTAAAGTGAACTGCAAAAAATTCAACTTCATTTAGCAAAACGTGTAACAATCAGAGTGACAAGACTGATATTTAAACTTGAACATTAGATTAACTTGGTGAACGTAATAGAAAGAGTGAATCTTAAATAGGCTTTTCTAATGCTTGCTACAGGAAGTTTCATTTAGGGAGCAGGACGCAAAAGATTAATTACACAAAGTTCCAATGTTAAAATCATCACACAAATTGCGCATTGTCTCTCACATCGATGTAAATGTAAGAAAATAGTGTCCATAAAATATGTGTTTTTTACTGTCAAATATTGATAGGTGAATCAGAACGAATCAGTATTCAGTGCAAAACTGAAAAAGGCTGTGCCTCTAATAAATTCAGTACAAGACTAGCAAAAAAGCCTGCTGTTATCGTGAAAGCTCATGTTATCATGAGATTACAACAGACGTTGAGTGAGAATACGTACAAATTTAATGAAATGTAAAAGAAAACACTTCAAATCATAACAAATTTCTGTAGTGCCTTCTATTGCATCTCATCGCCTGCTAAGGGCTCTTGTCACGTTAGCTGCCATATTAAACTACACGGCAGTGCCGCCACAACAACATGACATACAACTGAAATTTTTTTTTACTTCAAGAGAGAAACTTGGTTCCATGAGTCAAAAAGTTCAGAAAAAAACCCCAAGCAAGTACTCCCACTATAAACAAAACTCTCATATAGGGAAATACCAGACACTGTTTAACAAATTAAAACATCACGGCTTTAGAGTTCTTCACACACAGGTACACACATACATACGCACACAGAACTGTACACGCGTGCACTTTCACTTACCTCGACAGCTCTCTTTATGTATGGTATCTGTGTGCCACTGTCCAGGTCTTCGTTAATTATAAGTCTCCTAGCCCACTGACCTGCTCTGACAACACCGTTACCATGAATCAGGACCAACAGCTTGTCAGGGTTCGTTAATGCATTTTCACTCATAAAGATGAAGCTCTTGGGTTCACTCTCAGTTGCATCAACCTGCAATTACAGACAACGTGCACTCTTACGCATCAATAAAATCTTTTAAAAGAACGTTTGTAGTTATGAAGTCAGACACCAAGTTGATATAAAAACCTTCACCATTTAACAAGTATTTGTATGCATATTAAAAATTAATGTGTGCCCACTACAAAATGAAAATAAACCAATAGCTAATATCTGTGCAATGTAACTTCAAAAAAACCCAAACAAAACCTCCCCAGTTTAGACAGCAATCCAAGGGAGACTTGAATTAAAAAAAGGGGTAAAAACTATGCTAAAGCTTTGAAACATCAGTTTACAGAAATTCAGTGGCAAAAGAGAAAGTCTATAAAACAACAAGGGTGAGGGGAAGGGAGGGAGGGCGGAAATCAAATAATTTTTCACCTCTGATACGCCTGAAGCCATAGCAGAAGTCTTACATAATATGACAAAAATCTTAGAAAGCATCTCAGCCACTTCAACATCAACACCCAATAAACCATGTATGAACCAGTATTCTAAATCTACCTATTATAAATTTAATAATACAAAAAAAATACAGAAATCTAATTTGGGTTTAAATGATTGCTTCAATTAGAGTGCTGCACCTGAGTCAATGCTTAACTACTTCCTGAAGGAACAGACCAACAATCAGTTTTGATATTCAGGAAACCATAATCTAATTACAAGTTTTGTCCTTACTCCAGAAAGCAAAGTAGCACTTTTTGTTCAACAAGAACAGAAGTTCTAGAAAACAGATCTACACTTGGTTTAGCGAGCCTGGCTCAAGGCAAAAGAACTGTGCTGCTGTAAACACCATGAAGGCAGAAAGAAATATCCCATCCCTCATTCTTCTCTTTCTATCATATGAATACATAGAAAAGGAAGAACGGAACCAGCAAATCCCCCCGTCCTACTATACTCCACACCCACAACTGTATAGCTGCTAGGAATGACCCCAGATTGTCTTACGCTCTGCAAAAGAGATGAAAGGCAGGTCAGGTTATGAGCCTTACACTGAGAGAGGCGGAATGGCTATGTGCAAAGCCTTCGATCCTGTCTC
>NW_010224772.1:0-11208 GCF_000690775.1 Eurypyga helias
AAAAAACAGCACATACAAGAATGGACTCTCTTGCCTGAATCTAAAATATAAACAAAGCACTCCCCAAACACATACACCTCAAAGGCCCAACAGCAGCCCTTCTGAGCGTACTGAGTTTTGCTGTTATCTAAAGATTTTAGCAGCTTTTACTAGATTCTTCTCATACACAAAAGTAAACATGATGCTTTTTCATTTCAGCTCCCAGATAACTGCCTTTCCCAGGCTGTCTAGAAAGAACCACCCAAAGAACTGATGATTGCTCTAAAACACAGGACCTCTGTTTTAAAGTAATTTTCCATGCCCATGTGGTTTTCTACCCTGTGTGAAAGTGTGGGTGCCTCCTGGCTCTCCTCATATCACAGTGGCAGGGCTGGGACGAGGCAGAGTTGACCAGGGGAGTAGGTAAGAAGCTGAATGCTCATCTGCTTGTGGTGCTGAGGTCTCAGCTGTGAGATCTAAGGGCTGCAGCATGTCTGTGTGTCTGTGCTCTCACCTCATGCCAATTGTGTACCAGGCACAGCCTTTCCTGAAGGAACCTGGGGTATCTTGCTCATAGGTGAGCCTAACACGGTGAGATGCTCAGTTGTGGCTGGTAGATCGGAGCTGGAAGTTTCCAATACATACACCTGTTTGGCAGCACAGCAGGCATCACTTCTAAGTCCCAGGCAGACCCAGATTGAGACAAGTGCGTCTTGAGAGCAGGAAGACTGTTAATAACACCGAAAGGCCGTGTCAAGGTCCTAGGCTGGGATTATTTGTTCAGAAGACAGATTAACAACGCAGCCAGCAAACATCCAGGATGCAGCTTCCCAGCCCTTTCCAAGCTCCCTGTCCCCATCATCACTCTGGTCATCTTCTGTCTCAGTTCTGCAGGAGGTGCATCCACTGAGCGATCTGGGAAGGGGAGCAGGAGCAGCCAGGTCACCCCATCAGAAGCTAACTGCTCTGCCAGTGTGCACTTTCTCCTCATCCCTGCTCTTCCTGCCTCCCAGTACGTCAGTATCAGCCTCCTCCATCCCTAAACCTTGCGTATGACTCCAGATGTCCAGGGCTCTGGAGCTGGGGAGGGGTTGCTGAGAGATGCAGCAGAGGATGGCAAAGAAGGAATCATGAAGAAAATGGAGAATAAACATTAAAAAGTAAACCAGCCTTTAGGAGGATCATGTGCTTGCACATAGTTACACCAAATCCATCACTCTGTCACTGTTATCAGAGGACTGTCAGAGAATATCCTCATTGGTTTCAGTGGCCTTTGGATTAGACCTGGGATCAATATCAAATATTAAAAGAGCTGATTAAAAACAGTGACGACTCCAGGAGCTTGGCCAGTCAAAAGCCATCTTGGTGCATGCATGATGCACCCCGCTCAGCCATCAGCTGCATCACTGTGGGGCTATTTGCTTTCGAAGGATGTGTCTGTGGGTGACAGTGACAAAGAAGAATACATCTAGGGGACACCATTTATCTAGAGCTGCGATAGGGCTGCTCCCTGCCAGGAAGAGCTGACTCTGGACCGGCGCAGATGTTCACTCTGGATTGAAACACTAAGTTGACATCTACAATACAGTAGGCCAAAAGAGAGTAAGTTTGCCTTTTTTGTGGAAATGCTGGTGCTAAAGTAAGCACTTTTGCAAAGTCTGCAAAAGCAATGACTTTTATGGTCAAAGTCAAAGGAATACTGTCAATTTAGCAGAAGCCCGGTTTCTAAAGAATTTCAAGTCATACTTGTAAAGTCTGGTAAGAGCAGAGTTGTTTATATTGCACAGTTAACAATGAAAACAGTTTCCATAGGAAGTTTGATTTTCAGTTTCCCTCCTTTCCCGGTCCTTTGCCAATGAAAATGTAATAATAATAAAATGTAAACTCTGTAAACATGCTTCAAAGCACAAAACTAAAAACTCCAGTGTTCCCTAAAGCCTTATGTCACATCTCATCCTCTGGTAGTCTCTTTAGGAAGTTTGTTTTAGGAACCCACCAAAGAAACATACAGCAATTAGGGAATGTATCTGTAGACTTTTGAGCTGTTGTCCACCATTTTTTGACTCATGGCAAATCCAGTATTTGTTGGCATTTGTCTGAAAAGCCTAGGTTTGTTTTCTTGACTCAGGAAATAGTAAAAGTTTGCATTTCTTTAGCTAAACATTGGGCCTCTTTGGGCAAATGTGTTTGTGTTTGTCACACTGCCATCCCATTTGCCACAGCACAGTGTTGTCTAAAACACAAAGAAAATCTCTCTGGAAAGAGTAATATGATTTACTCCTATGCATGGGCAGGCAGATGCATACGTGAGAACTCACAAATGTTTCTGGAAAATATTTGGGAAAGAGAGATGCCTAAACACAGGTGAAAGATAACAACTCACAGACCTCCTTCCCTTTTCAAACTATCCGGCTCAGTGCTGTGCCGGGTTCAGGAGGCACTGTGCACACTTTGGAGAAAAGCACAAACGTTTCCTGAAAAGGCACTTAGAGATGGAGTAACGCTTCCCAAAGTGTTACTGACCCTTTCCTTGCTTAAAAGAAAGCTTTCTGGGCATCACGGGGAGGAGGGAAGGGAGTAAGTCTATAGACAACCCTTCTCTCCTGTGCACGTGTTGACCCAGGAAGCAGGCTAACCACAGGCTGAAAGGGAAATGGTGCAGCTTCTGCTAGAAGATAGACAGTGCTTCCCTATCACCCCTGAGCTGGCACCCGCGCACTGCTCCTGCCCTGCTGGGCTCAGAGACTGGGAAATGTGGCAACATTAGAACTGCTGGAGAGAGCCCAGTTCAAGCAGATCAACTGTGCTGCCTTGTGCTCTCTCAAGTAATTTCAGCTGGTTTTCAGCTGGAGTCTGTTTTACAACCTTGCAGCGCCTGTGCCCAAGGAGGTTCCTCCTCACCCTGAGCTGAAGCCTGCTGTGGTAACAGGGGTAAAGCCATTTTCACCACTGCCGTAAAAAGCACGCAGCGTTTGAGACAACAGCTGTTGAAACGACACAGAAATAGCTACCAGTTTGGTCTTTTTAACATCGACAGTTTAAATAACTTTCATCCTCAGTTCAAGGTGCTTGCTGGTGTTAACTGTTTTCAAGGATGGTTTAGGACCTTCAGGTAGATGGCGAGGACACAGTGTGCAAACAGAAAATGTTGAGCTATCATTTTCCAGCTACAAATGAGAAAGAAAAAATGTAGAGAACTGATTTTTTTTAAGGCAAAAACCAACTGAGTCTTGCACAGTGGCAAACAGCATAATAGTATAGGCAGAATACAAGCTGTGTACTTTATCAAATGCAAATGTGATAAATTGATTGTTTATAAATTACTTACTGCTTGTAAATACAATTTCTGAAGTATTTATTAGGCAAAATCTTCAAAATCATGTCTCCAAGGTTGTGATCTGCATATTAGCAATGACGCTCAGATTATTGCTAAGTGTTACAGCCAGCCAGTTTTCATCATAATATTTTATTACCAATAACGACATATTTGTTGGTACTGCTTTGTGCATTACCTAGGCGAAGTGGGATCTGTGGCGATTACACCACAAACATGTCAGCAGTATTTCATCTGGCTCTCTGGGGAACAGGAAGGGCATGTGCCCTGCCTCCACGCATGTTACGGTCAAAACTTTCAGTGATTTCACCGAGAGCAGGACCAAGCCTTGCACGTGCTGCTCTGCTCTCAGCCAGTGTGATCCCACTGCGTCAGCCTCCGAGGTGGCGGCTCGGAAGCTCTCCATGGGTAGGAGCTCCATGGTCAGTCCCAACTCACTGATTAATTCCCTGAACACAGTACATCTTGAAGTGGTTCCTCTTCTATTTCTACTGCCTCTTGTTATTTTAGTGGCACTTTCACCTTGCTCATCCTTTTATGTTGTAAGCCTTGGAGGTAAGATGCAGTATCTTTCCAATACGACACTATAGCCTTTACATGTGGGGGTATCCAAGTGAGTGAAGACACTGCCCTACAGCTTTCTCGATGCTTCGCCTAGATTTTTCCCTTTGGTCCTGGAAGACTCTCAGAAGAGCTGGACAGTGCCTATACAGCAGTCACTTCACTCGCTCACAGGAGCAGGCATTGCTCTATCCCGGTGTGGTCACTCCCGTGGCCTCGTAGCAATACAGCACAAGCAGCTGTCTCCGTAAGATTGGAAACAGATGACATGACAGATGTATAATGTGTCAGAGGATCTCCCAGGCAACTCCCAAAGCCCTTGGTCTCACAGAGCACAAGCATTTCAAGTGCCTAACACAGATGAGTTGCATTGCACAATCACTTCTTAGACAGATGAGTATCCACTGTCTCCTGTGCTAAATGGTTCTCCGTGAGCCCAGTTTTGAGAGCCTTTGGCCTGCTTTTCTCTGCCACAATTATTGCCTTTACACAGATACCATTTTTCTCCATCCAGGATTTTTTTTCCTCTTCACCTCTTCTTTCACCTCTAAATAATTTTCTTAAAAACTGCACTTAAGCGTGATTATTCCCTCAGTTGGACAATTACATCACCCCTTAAAACCTGTTTAATAATTGTGCATGAAGAATTCACTGTTGGATTTCCCCACCCTTTTTTTTTAACCAAAAAATGAACTAATAATGAAAGGAATAGCACACACCACCACCCCCAAGTCTCAGTATTCCACTACACAGCAGTCACCGAGAGAACAAGTGAAAAGTAGCTTCTCCAACAAAAACGCTAGAGGAGACTAAAAGAAATGTAGGTGGGTATTTGTCACTACAAAAGGCCTATTGAACAGAGCTAGTATTAAACCTGGGGTGATATCCTGCGTATGTCTTTATACACCCAAACTTCAAGTCTGTGGGAATTTCCAAAGTGCAAAGAACACAGCATCAAAGCCAGAATTATTTGTAAACACGGGATAGATGAGATTTATATAACAGGCTACTTCAGATTTCTGAATTCAGGAAAGGAAATAATTACACAGGAAATCAAAGTTAAAAATAGTCATGAACCACCAAAAAGATTATGCTTTCACCTCTTTCTCCAGCAACAGAGTGTTACACCCACTTGATGTGTGCCAGTTCATTCTTCTAGATAACTAGTAGGGCCATGAGTGGGGTCTCCAGTTTAAAAAAGAAACTTGACTTGGTAAATACTTCTCATTGTATGTTCAAAATAGGTTTTAGATTGCCTAGATAAAAGGCTTATACAATTTGCCTACACATCTAGCACAAAAAGTCTTCTAATAGTGTGTTTCAGGATGATGTATTTCTTTTGAGAGCAGGAATAACTGAAAATAAGAGAAATTTAAGAATGAAAACTAAAGCTAACCTACCATCTGATGAAATCTATTACCAGCAGAACACCATAAAATATAATGTGTTCTTAATAAAGTGATGCTGTAGAGCTGTAAGATGTGAATGCTGAAGGAATGGACATAACTGCTTCTAGTTACCCTACAGACAATTATTTATAGGGCTATAGACACCCCATAAAATCCAGTATAAATCATTAAGGCCAGTAGACAAAAAAAAAAAATGGGGAGAAAGAGTCAAGATGTAGCTCTACAGCGCTGGCTATTGCCCTTAATGGCGGTGCACGCGGTGGCACTGGGGCCATGTCAGGGAGCAGGGAGGATGCCCAGAGTCTTTGGGGGCTTCCACACATGCACCCAAAGCCAGGTGCCAGCTTTTAATGGGTTCAGCAAACAGATTGCAGGAAAAGGCAAGAGGCTAAAGGAAACCCCTGGGACGGCAATAACAGCAATTAATAGCAACTATTTCCTTAATGGCAACAATTTCCTTAGTAGTGAGGAAATTAGAATCCATACCGAAAAAGGAAGTGGTAACACAATTAGAGTTCATGTGTGCACACCTGGCAAGTGATGTGGGCGACAGGTGAGAAAGGTGGGATTTTCAAATATTAAGTTAAAGATTTTGTGAAAAACAGTATGTAGGTACAACAGCAGGACACTCAAGTGGGTTTTAGTAATTGCCAAGTACCCTGGGTTCCCAAGATACAGTGATGGGATATCATGGGATCGCTCCCTGTTTGCTTGTTTTCGTCTGTCATTTTCTGAAATTAAAAGCAACAGTTTTTCACAGAAATAGGATTTTTAGTGCTGCCTGAAAAGTTTTGATAGATGAATTTTAGCAAGTTGTCAGTACAAGCTTTTGGCCTCCACAAGCTAAACCGTGGGCTTGCTGAAACCAGTGTTCATTTTATGTGCTTTCATGCCTGTTTCCTCACAGGATAATCTGGATGCAAGAGGTCTGAAGGAGATGCTTGAGATCTTTGCTGTGAATTTGGCTAAACAGCATCTGTTACAAAAGGCACATTTTATTATCAGTATTGGTTTACAGGAGGAATCTGTTTGGGAAACAGTTTTTGGGTACACAATGATATGGACAACTTCCACTGAGAGACTGACAGCCTTCAGTGGAGCTCCTTGGATAAATATGATTTGGAATCAAAACAGACACTGTGAGTATCAAAAGGTCAAGTATGGAATAAATTAATTCTGTAATTGGTAACAAGTGACTTCCAGCTCTGGCAAATTACGTACTTAATACAAATTAATAATATTTGTTTGTTTTCTGAACTGAGTGTCTGTGATTTTATCCTCAGATGAAAAGAACCAAAGAATTTAAGATTTTGCCACTAAGCTAAAGGATGTGGGTGTTTCTGACCCACAAGTTGCTGGCTACTGCCTTACTTTACAGTGAGTTTTTGCAGTGTTGCAAATATTTTGCATAAGGAGTATTTATACTTATCTATGTCTAAGCTCAGGGTTTGTTTTTAATGTGATCTAGAATGAACTTTTATAGTAAACACTAATGTTGTTTAGAGACAGCATAAACCAACCAGTACTTCCATTTATATGGAAGCTCCAGCAACTTCAAAGCCCTCACTAAAGCAGAGTTGAAGAGAGAATTCAGTTTAATAATATACAGAGCAGTAGTAACATGCTTTTTTCCATTTATGAGTGATGGTTTTCTCAGAGCTGGGAGAAAAAGAGATATTTGAAATTCTGAGTTGGCTCCCGTGCTGCTCTTGGTCCCTTCGAGCCAGAGCCCAGCCTGTGGTGCAAGACGCCCGTGTCTGCACCCGGCATCCTCCTGGACTACAGTGCACAGCACCGGGAAGGCAATTCCCCAGCGGTATTGCTAGAGAGCTCCCTGCAAGAGGACTGCCTGCCACGGACTTTCCAATCTGATAAGGATGACGAAGGGGCTCTTTACGGGTTCCTGATTAAATGAGTTGCCTCATAAAGTATTTGATGCCGGGGAACTGGCTGCTAACTCCATGGTGGTGAATAGGCGGGCTGGTGGGGGTGGCTGTTGCAGGAGTCTGGTTGCTTTGGGGGATGCAGATGGAGCATGGTGATGGGAGACAGGGTGAGGACAGGAGTGACAGAAGGAAGTGAAGGCTCAAGGCTCTACGATTGCATCTGGGGCTGGGTCCCTGCCTGCTCTCACACTGCCTGGGGAGGGGGTCCCGTATCACTGTGAAAGGACGTTGCTGGGAATAGCAGGCTGAGAGGGAAATGACATCCTTGCTACTAAAGCCGTCGCATATGGCCGTTTAGTGCAAGAAGAAAATAAATGCCAGTATGGGAGGCTTTCTGGCATGTTACTGAGGGAAGAGTGCCAGTGTGCCCAAGCCTGATTCTTAGAGGGTTCGTGCCCATGAGTAGCCAGACGATGTTAGCTGGGGCAGTGACCGCTCCGTTCCCCTGGAAAATGCCAGAAGTACCCAACTACCCAACAAGGTAAATAGTGTTCCTGGTCACATTTTTGCTTTTGTTAAATAGTGTCATGTACCCAGCAGTTTCCGGTTCTGTATAAATGAGTTCTGGCAGCCTCAACACTAGCTCGACTTTGACCCTTGGCTGGCACCAACCAGAGATAAAACATACGAGTTAAGAGACTTGGGAGCTTTTAGAACAATGTTCGGAGAAGCATCTTCCACTGCAAAACAGAGGAGGTATAAATAATTTAATGATGATGCTTGTACTCAACTACTCCTCTTTCCTTATGAAAAAAGTATTGGAGCATTAGGCATAAAAATAAACATTCTGAGGTAAATGGGAATGCCACCAGATGTAAAATAAGTTAAAGCATAAAGGCCAGGGTTGTAATTTTCCTAAACTTTAAATTATATGATGAGACACATTTATGAAAACTCTTTTCAATTCCCATGCTGATAACTAAAGACGCAACATCATACACTGCAAAGAACTAAGGTGAACTACTCTCTGTTTTCTAGCCCCTGAGAAATAGTTGGGCAAGCCTGAAAAGTTATACTCCAGGGACAACGTTCAAGCAAGAGCCGTTTGCGTTGTGTGTGTACACATAACACCATCAGGAGCTGCTAGTTTCCTCCAAAAAAGCAACTGAGCCTCTTGTATGTTAGATGGGACTGAAAGAAACCCCTGACTAAGCTCCACACACCGTCTCCCCAACCAAAACGTGAATGTAGATATGATAGTCATTATGTCACTCTACTTCTAAGGTACTGAACCATATTACAGTGCATTATATTTCATCTGTTAATCTCAAACCAACTCGAGAACGGCTTGATGTGTTGGGAGAGGCTTTCTTGGTCCCTCAGACCTGAATCATCGACTGGATTACAGAAGGAAATATGATTAATCAACTCCTCTCTCTTGTTACCTGAGTTATTTTGTTTATGCCGATAACATATCTTGAAGCTTTGATAATTTGTGTGCCCTTTCAAAAGTAATTTCTACAAATAAATTCCAAGTATCAAATTTATTTTTTTTTTTGTCTGGAAGCAGCATACAGAGGGAAGAGATGAAAGAAGCAATCCAGCATCATTACTTATTGGGAAGAAAATGAAGGGAAAACTCCTTTAAGAAGAGAGAGAAGGAAAAGAAAGCAGGCGGAAAATAGCAGGATCTAGTTTGTGGACACTCCCCCAAAAGGTCATGGGAGGCAATGGAAGGAATGAAGCTGGTGATGGAAATCAGCAACACAGACAAACATCCCAAAAAATGCGATCTTCAAAAAAGCAGCAGGCAATCAGGAAGGGGTGCTGTGAGAATCCACAAACCTCATGTCAGCACTAATCCACGGCAACCACCAGCTCCACTCCCTGTCACACCCACGCAACACCCCTCAAGGCACTGCACTCACAGGGTCAAAAACATCAACATAACGCCAAGTGCCCACCAGAAAAAGAAAAGCCCAGCACTCAGGGCTTTCCACAGCTCCAAGCTGTGACGTAGTTGCCTGCTGCGGTCACCCATGTGTGCGAGGTCCCACACTTTGGTGAGAGCCTGTGAAGAGCAACTTTGTTTAAACTGAGCCAGATGATGCTGACAAAATAACCCTCAGGTATAAAAAAAGGGGATCTGAAACCTGAACAGATACAAATCTAATAGTGAAATAAGACTGTTGCTGCTAATTGTTAAGTTGCTCTTTGTTATCAGTTTTGCAAATAGTTCTTTTTATTGTTGCATTAGCAAAGGGACTAAAGATATTTAAAACAGCAGTGCCAGTGGCTATCATAAGGCAAAGTGAAGCATGCTGTTAGATAGCATGCTATAAATAAGCACATGTAATAATTTTTTATATAAACACAGTGGCATGTTGGACTTAAGCTGGCCTTTATTTAAGAACACTGCATGGAATAACGTCTTGATTTTATCTGTTGTACAAGTAGATGCAAAGCCTCTGCATTTCCTCCCCATCACTGGAATTGTGATGAGGCCTAGAATTTCAGCTATCCCAGCTTTTCTATTTCAATCCTGACAACTTTAAAATGTGATCTTACACTAAGAACGGAAACCATTCTCCCTCTGCCTTATTTTGGTTGTTCTGGGACAGATTCAGCCCTGTAGTTTAAAAATAAATCTAGTTTTGCCTTTTCAAACATAAAAATATTTTCCTGAGAAGAAAGTGCAGGTTTCTTTTACAAAGAAGGTAAATATTAGTGCCCTTTATGAAACAAATAGGTTCAAAGTCTTGGAGCAGTAAATATTTTTCCTCACATTAACTCCATGTTTCAATTTTCTAGCCAGGTCTGTATCAGCATTAAAGCTTTTCTTTCCATTTCTTACACCAGGACAAGGCCCACCTTCCCTGAGATCTAGTGCTAGTTTTGAGCTAAAATTTCTTCACGTGACTTAGCTGCGTGGTCCTCATTAAAGCCTTCAGGCACCATGTGGATAAAAACATTTGGAAGAACCTCCCAAGACCCTGAGCATCCATCCCCTCAGTACAGCAGGTCAGAGCATCGCTGGAGTGCACGGCTCTAGCAACAGCGGGGAATGAGGTGGAAAGGGGGGCTTCACTGTGAAAACCAGAAGTATTTAAACAATATTTTTCTTACTATGCTTAGCATGATGAGAATGTAATAAAAAAACACAAAGGGTAAGCCTTGTTAGGTAACACTTGCGTTAATGGTGGTTCATCTGTGGGACGCAGGATGCCTGAAGTGGTTCGGAGCGTGGCACTGCCCAGCCGTGCCGGGGTGCAGCCAGGGCTCTCCTCTGGTTTGCAGTTCTGCACGATCATGACACTGCTCAGGAGATAATCCAAGGAATAAATTTCCATGCCAGGTGAAGAAGTCTCTCGCCAAGAACCCAGGGGCATCCATGCCCGGGTACAACGAGTGGGATCAGCTCACTGTTTGCTGATCCAGCTGGAAGCTGCGGGCTGCTCTAACCAACATTAAAAAGTATCTATGCATTTATCATGTTTTACTACACATGACTGTCAAGTCACGGCCATGCACGTGCTCAGAAATGTCTGACAATGAACTTCTTGTCGACTCATCTTCTAGGGGCGAGTTTTGTCCATCTCTGCAGAGGAAACCACCAACAGGCAGAAAAACCAGCCAGAACACAGAATTACCCCCGAGTTGGTAAACAAAACACTTCAGTGCCTCCCAGTTAAGAGACAATGAAACTGCGAACAAGTGGGAAAGCTGCCTGTGCTGTGGACGGGCAGGCGCGCAGTCCCGCAGCCCTCGGGCCGGTACCCGCTGACGGGAGACCGAGGGAGGGCTTGGGGCAGCGCTTCTTCTCGCGGGACGCCTCACACGCGGCTCTGACGACCGCGGCCAACTCCGTTGTGTCAGGATCCATCAAAGAGACTAAAAGTCAAGAACGGCGTTCATCAGCTGGAGATACCGGCGGGCGAACCCGCACCACCACACCCACTGCGAACATCTGTCAGCCGGGCCCCGTCAGCTGTTATAGGCCCGCGCATGCGCGCCGCACACGCCTCCCTCCCACCAGCCA
>NW_010224773.1:0-5449 GCF_000690775.1 Eurypyga helias
TCTTCTTAATGCATCCCGGGATGCCCTTGGTCTTCTTGCCATGAGGGCACACTGTTGGCTCATGGTCATCCTGTTGTCCAGTAGGACTCCAAGGTCATTTTCCCCAGAGCTGCCCTCCAACAGATCAGCTCCCAACCTCTGTACCTTTGTACATGATTCACAGAGCATTCCTACACCCATATGTACAGCATGTCTATACTACAGTGTATATTTTGCACTAAAAAAGTTCTCACAGAAAGGAGATGCTTGAGTAGCCTCTGTCTTTGCAACCTCATTTTACCATGCAATACAGTCAGCTAAACTTGTACATGCTCTGTATTATGTACATTTTGCTAGTAAGTAGTATACAGACACACTCTTTTGGTTGTGCTTATACCCCCTGGACTGGAATATCTGACCTCCATATTTCTGCTTGAAATGCTGACAAATTGAATCATTATGAACCACCCTCAGGAATTTCATTGCCTGATACTTGACAACTGCCGATGACATTCAAGCATTGACTGTAGCATGAGGTGCTCAAATGGTTTTAAATCTCTAGCTCTTCCCCCTTCTCACTTGAAATATAAATGGTCAGCTGAACTTTAGTGCAGAGATAATCAATAGGAATCAAGCAGAAGGGAGGAGTCCATGGCAGAGTGGATGGATACTTCAAAAGAGGTAGTGTCAATATTCTTATCTTTTCCTCACACTGCAAAAAGACCAATCTGTTTCATAGACATCAGAGTATTCTCCATCGTGAATTCATGTCTCTTACAGTGGGGATCTTCACCTTTTTCCTTGCCTTATAGGGTTTGCAGTGATGCTTGTTTAGCCTTTAGAAGTAAGGAAGCATTTATATGCTTTGTAACGCTCAGCTTTTCCTGAAATAATCAGACAAAGTTTCAGCCACTCTCACTGCAAATAGAAATCTCCAAAACTGTGGACAGTTTTGAAGAATGTGGGCTACATAAAAACTCCAGGTGAACTGGTCTTGTTCTTTAGTTGTCCAAGTGCTGTATTTCTTGGGTGTAAAATTTCTCCTTTTATGCCTGGATATTTTTTTGGTTTTCCTTTTCTGTTAGATACATTAGGGGATAGACCCAAGATGGCCCCACTGTGCACCTTCAGAGGGTGTGTGGGTGTGTCTTTAGACAAACTCTGTTGGAATCCCACAGATATTGTGATTCACTAGTGGCTGGAAGCCTTCGGCTTCACTCGTGGAGCCCATTACCACAGCGTGACACTGGGGCATGGTGAGCCTGGGGCTGTGGAAGCTTCCCAGCATCTGTCAAGGCAGGGCCCGGCAGCCAGGGCCTGTCCTATCACCCCCAGGCAGAGAGCAGGGCAGAATAGGGGACGTTCAGGGCAGCTCCAGCAACAGGGATCAAGCATCTCTCTGGGGATGGGAAGTGTCTGAGGCTGGAACAGGACATAAGCACATGGATAGGATGTATGGGTTATCCATGCATCCAGGCACTGGAAGGGGCCTGCAGGGCAGCCTCTATGAGGAGGGGCCTGGGCTGTCCCAGGACTAGCTGGCCCAGCCAGCTCCAGTGGCCTCACTAGATGGGGATCCCCTGCAGCCCTGAAGAGACCCTACTGGAGCAGAGACCCAGTCTGAAACCCAGGGAGAGTCCCACACCACAGCAGAGGGGTATTTCCTGCAGGAGCTGCAGCCATGGAGAGCCCAGGCAGGAGCAGGTTGTCCCTGAAGGACTGCAACCCAGGGAAGAGCCTGCGCTGGAGCAGGGAGATGTGGAGGAGGGAGGAGCGGCTGAGAGGGGCTGTGATGGACTGACTGCAACCCCTGTACCCACTCCTTGTGTCCCTCACTGGGAGAAGTGTTAAAGGTGGGAATGGGAAATGGAAGAAGGAACGTGTTTTATTTTCTTTCTTTCAGGCCTCTTTTGCTCGTGACAGTAAGGGGTGAGTGATCTTTTCGTCTCTTGACATGGTCTTGCTCATCCTGTTTTCTCCCCCTGCCTTGTTGAAGAGCAGTGAGGAAGGCAGCGGTGAGGAGTTCAGCCCTTCTCCAAGGTTAACCACCACAAAGTGTCATGATCAGGCCTGGTGAGGGTAAGTCAGGTCAGACACAGCCTGGGGTGGTTGGGCAGGACCGTGGGGCACAGACTGACAATCTCGGGCTGCACTGAAATAGGGCCTCTGCACCCATAAGCAGGGGTATGAGAGGCACTAGATGAGGCAGGTCAGGGCCAGCATGGCCTGTGAGTGCCCTCAGGGCAAAGACCCACATCTTCCAAATTAGTTTCAGTTGGAAGGAGCCCAACTCATGCCCCCTGAGACCTCCGCACAATGCAAATCAAAGGGCACTAAGCAGAAAGAATTAGGAGCTTTGCTTTAAGAGCATCCTCTCCATGTAAACATACTAATGCTTGTATGCCAAGCTATTTGGATACGGCCACACTCGTCCATCCATCTGTGTGGCCACAGCATCTCCCAGCTGCTCTGATCAGAGCTGTGCAGTTTCCCACTGCCTCTTTAGTTAAGGCTGGGTCTATCCAGCATCATGCTCCAGAGCTGTTCAAATCCATTTAAAACACCAATCATGTTCCTTTACTCTTACCTTTCAAAATAAAAGTGCAACAACATAGTTCATCAAAATAAGTAAAACAAGCCAGCAACAACCAGAAAATCGTCAATTATCAGAACTAAATTTAAAACAAAAACAAAACCACAAAAACACAAGAATATACCATGAAACAAAGCATTCACCCAAATACCACCCTGAGAGGGCGGATAAGCAAATAAAGAGCATATAAAATATATTACTTATGCTTCTTAGTGCTCTTTTGGGAGACACTTATGAAACAGGGGGAATGGTCTGGATACTGTGCCTAACATGCTTGCTTTCAGCAGTGGAAAAGTGAGATGATAATAACCCCCACTGATGTATAGTCAAGGGACATGAGCTGACAAACAGGAGTACGATTCATGGTCCTTATGTTAGAGGGGAATGACAAATGATTGATAATATATTTCCACATTGCTTCTGACAGGTGGTTTGTGGAAGGAGAGATCAATCCCAGCTTGTGAAATGGGAAAGATCTCAGCACAAGGTAAGAAAGCAGCAGCTTAAATGTGAATTATATTCTACAGTGCAGGAGATCTAGGCAGTGGCTATGCTTCCCTTTGGGCATTTTATACAGCAAAAGCTTTATTTTCCAAGGCTTTTGACATCCTCTGCTTTTTTTGACATCTGATGCTTCGTTGTGTTCAGGGCATTGAATATTATACCAGAATGGACCTTCAGTAGGCCATGCATTTTTTAGCAGGGATTTTCAATAATTCACAGGATCAGGCCCTAAATATGCACCATATTAGATGAGAAATTTTCCAGTCTCTTTACCATGTAATTTCAAATGCAAAGAGCCTCTGGTTTCTCTATAGTAGCAGTGTTTCAATCTCCCAGCCATATAAAATGCCTGGCTAATTGGACTGGTAGAGGAAAGAGGGATTCTTGTGTTTGATAAATTAATCAGTGAGCACTGCTGTACATTTCCCACTAAAATCCTTAATTAGACTTAAAATGCCAAAGAATGGGATTCTTTCTTTATTTTTAGCCAGGAGTTTAGTTTTTAATTGAAGGGATGACTTTTGATCCTCCATTAGCGAGGAAAGAAGAAAGCCTTTCAAACAGAAGCGGCACCCCAGCTGTTGCTTAGCGTCTGAGAGGTTCAGCACTGCACTTCCACGAATCCCAGGAGCCTATTGATACTTAGCATAAACAGACTAAAAGGATCAAATTGACATTCACACAAACCAGAGTCCACGAAATCACAAAAGCTTTTAATCCAAACCTCCATGTAAAGGGATAGCTTCTAATTAGCAGTCTAGACTAATCATCAATGTTGAGCTTATAAAAATGAAGCTATCAGTAAAGAAAGCAAAATCTGAAATGTTGGTACAGGACAAGCATAAGCTGGAAGATCAGTCATTCACTGTCCATTCCTTTTTTGCTCAGTTTTTCAGTGTTTCCAGAGCTTTTGTAACCAATGAAGACAGCAAAATCTCTGAGGCTTCATTGGTTACAGATTTCACACACACACCAAAAAAAAAAAAAAAGGCAACCAGGAAAACAACCAGGGCAAACGAGGATATCCTGTAAGAATTTTTTATAGTTCTTTACTCCTGCCTTGTACTTCTCAGATGGAGCTAACACTTAGCTGGACCCTTAGGCAATGTTATAGGGCAGCAGCAAGTCAAGGTGAAATGCCACTTATATTCTTTCATTAACCCTCCCGGGTCTGTCATTAAATATGGCAGGCTTAGCATTTTTCACTTCAGATGAAAAAGCACTGCTAATCCCAGGAGGCAGAATTTTTTCAATGCCTAAATTGATGAACAAGACAAGGTCAGCAATTTTCAGTTTATTGACAGAACTTTATTTACTTTTAGAAGTATTGAAATGGTATTTCGGATGCCCTGGAGCAGAACTGTGACCAAAACGAAAAAGGAGAAGTTTATGAGAACCATTGCCATTACATTACCTGAAGTATTGTGAGTGGTTTTTGTTTAACCTGCTAAAGCAGAAGGAGATCTTTCGTGATTAAAAAGTATTTTGATAAGAAAAGAACTTTAATAAATGTGACAGCACACGATAGATGGAGACAAACACAGAGAAGCAGAACAATAAAGAGCAGAAGCTGCTGCCAACCACCCATTTAGAGTTAAATATAGGTTTTGATGCAGAAAAATATGTGTGGGCTTTCAGCTTTGTCTGCAGTTTGTTTGTTTGCTTAGGAATGATTATCAGTAACAAGCTGACTAACTGATCTAGATTTCCATGAGAGAAACAGAGCTGACCATTTGAAATCTGTCTGTCATCATAGCAATTTACTAATGACAGTTGCTGAAAACCACAGCTGAGTTCCACTTTTGTTTATAAAGTTAAATAACCTCAGTTTATTCATAATGAATAATAATAATAAATAACTTCATATTGTTGTGGGAGCTAGGACACAGGTTTTAAGAACTGGATTTTCTCCCTTAACCATTGCTGGAATGGGTTTCCTTTGAAAGACCCTGACTTCAGCCAGAAAAATAAAAGAATAAAATAATAACAATAAAATACTAAAAAAATAAAACAATAAAGACTAGAAAGTCTAATTAAAATCTGGAGCCTACTGAAATTAGTTCAAACCACTAAATCAGTGGCAGAGAGCTTTGACCTGTGTGGGGGACTTGCAGGATGCAGTTGTGTCTCTGCTACCTAGGCTTCCTGGTAAACTGACACACAAACTTTGTTAAAATTGCAGAAATGTCTGTTACCTGCCTTGGTTTTACTGCAAGTGAACTAACTTCTGTCAGCTAACATAAGTGAGAAACACACATTTGTCCTCAAATAAGATAGAAGTTAAAGACATATACCACCTTTTCCTTCATACAATGTATGTGGTTTATTTTGGGGAAAGGTGAGCTGGGATCCTACAGTATCACAGAATCATAG